>NW_028280814.1:857500-875000 GCF_059751285.1 Brachycentrus maculatus | reverse complement strand
GGACGGGAAGGGTATTTTTACCTTCTACGCCAGCCTCATTTCAAAGGTAGAAAAGAAACAATACAATGTTTTAAAATTAATATTATATACCAATTTATTTGTGAAGATCTTAACTATATGTATATAATTATCAAATCCTGTTGCTAGTAGTCCACAGGCGTAAAAAATACCCGTCTGAAATGTGTTAATATATATAATAAAACTTATGACTCTACTGATTTTTTGGACAGCTTTTTGCTTTGCGATGACATTGTTAAGGTTACAATACTATTGCCAAGCTCGCCGTCACAAAAAATTAGTAAAACCAGAAATTGTGTGTTTGAAGAACATCACTCATTTTTTTTAATTAACTGACAATCTCAGTTCCACTGTTCACAACCAATTATTTTTAGGCAAAGCTGACCTTAAGTTATTCAGACATAAGCAACAAAGCTCAATGAGTTATTCCAAAGTAAACTGAATCTAAGTTTTTTTTTTCAGAATATCGCTGATTAACCAAAAATTAAGTAATATTGCGAATTTAAATGTAATCACAACAAAATCACGCAATAAAACTGACAGTGGGTTTCGTTAATCTTTAACCATCGGTTTTGGAACAACAAACAGGCGTTTTTAATAAAAATTTCAACGTCAAGGTGGTACTACAGATAAGTGTATATGTCCACAGATGTCACTACAGTTCTTTTTTTTTAATTTCATACTGCTCAAATAACAAGCGTGGATGCAACATCTTGTACATGCTCTTTTGAGACAAATTTTATATGGATGATCTAGTTAGGTACTTGAAGACTGAACGAGGTACATGTTACTACTACTATGCCTTTGTCTGCACACAATGCTGCATAGGGTCGCGGTTAGTCTTACACTTCCGTTGCCACTTTCAGAGTGACATATTAAATACCTCAGTATGAAAATAAACGATGGCCCCACTGGGAATCGAACCTGAAACCTAATGCATGGTAGCCAATTGTGCAAACCGATTCACATTCGATTGCAGAGGCAATTGGATGACACATTAAGATGAATCTACATATTTGGTTTATCTTCTTGAACAATGACAAGCTTATTCTTTTGTCTGGTTACTTTTGTAGAGGGAACATAGCTAGCTGGTTGTAGCTGTTTTAGATTCTGGCTTGGAATGGCAGTCTGAAAATAAAGAAATTATTATTATAAAAATGCAAACTAACTCATAAAAATATTATTAAAAGTAAATAAAATTGCAATACAGGAAAACATTTGTTTTTTTATATACAAACATTTCTGTAAAAAATACTCCTATTTGCACCCAATGGTGCATAGAGCACTGTCTCATAAAAATAAATTATTGACACGGTATCAATTCAATTGTCAATTTCATAAAGGTAAGGTGATAAGTTCTGCGATCCAGATTCTTGGGTATAGGAATAGAACATATTTAATGGGAAGGAGCTTAGGGTGAAGGACGTTACTGCTATATGGGAAAGAAAATGGAAGAGGATAAGTAAATAGGAAAAGGAGAATAGCAACAATGGATAGGGCATTCAGGGTTGCATACTTTTACTCATATTAATTTGTTCAAGTCCCTTGAGGAAGTCTTTTAATTAACAACTAAATAAATATTCCTTCCAGTCCCTTGTTCGATGTGGAATAATTGGTCAAACAAAAACAAAAATAAATAAATTGGTCAAGATCCGAGATTTGTCATCACGCACCTTTCTCTCCTCCCTCTTAATACATTCATGTTTGCTTTCGGACAGTCTAACAACAGATTTGATTTAATATTTTGAGTTATTTACTAACGTAACTAACATTTTGTTGAAATGTCCGACCACAAAATAAATGCTTGGAATATTAATAATATTTAATTATCTAGATTACACTTTTGAGTGAAACTACACTGTATACCTGATGATATCTCGCAAGACGTTGGATCCCATCTAGGAATCGGGCATTTCCCTCTGCAGAATGTTCCTGTTTTGTGAGTTTAATCTTAGCAGTCGTGGCAGCTATCCTCCTGTGCTGGGTGAGAACATTGTCTGCCTCAGAGTCTGTGTTACCGTATTCACAACCGGATGGAAACTCTAACGAGAGTGGAACCCGACCACATATGCTGTTTCCGTAAACACTGCTGTCACTCTCTGCTTCCCCAGTCATTTCTCGCATCAGTTGATTCATTGTATGGTAATGCCTAGAATAAAAATTTTAATAAGTATATATAAACCTGAAAGTGTGTATGTATGCATATTTATCCAGATAAAAGCTTGAAAATAAAATATCTCTTCATTTGTAACCCTTTTTCTGAAAATAGTTTTACTGGAATATCAGATTCATTATTATATTCGTTTCCTTTGTGAACAAGTTAAATAAATAATTAATGATGGAATAATGAATAAAATGCGCCGTTTGAATGATTCGGCTTTAATGATGACCAGATCATTTTGATGATTTAGTGATGAATTTCGTCCAGATAAGGTTTATCTTTTTACCTCTACCGGAGATATATCTATTCTCGAGAATATACCTGGCAGTGAGAGTAGTGGTGCGTCTGGCGTGCATAAGCCTGGCATGATGCAGAGCAGCCCATGCGTCTGCACACCTCCTCCTCCAACCTCCCGCTTCACGCTGCGCAGCCCCGGCTTGGGCCTCTAGAGAAACGCAAGTACTCCGCAGATCTATCACCTAGAACACACAATGAATACTTTATTCTGATAATTCGACAACAAACGCAGACGTGGACCCATAGACATTTTTGAGAAACAGACATTAAAAACATTTTTAACTGACAGTATTTTAACTCACCTTTTGAAAATACTTATAAAGCAAGGTTCTCATTTCATTGTCCGATAGTTTACTAAGTCTCGCCATCAACATCTCTTCTCCTCTCTCCCTCTTTTGTCCAACCGAGGTTACATCTTTGACTTGTCCTCTTCCACATATCAATTCATTCTTATATTCTATTGCTGTATCTATTGCCTCTATTGCTTCTTCACATTCCAGTATTTTCCTCTCCTATAAAAAAGATACAAGATTTTATTTGGTTGAAAAACTAAAGGCGGAGACTGACCGGAGCATTTTGTCGTAACGTAACACGTTACGATGCGAGCATTCAGGCAGTCAGTACATCGAGCCGAGCGCTCCATCCATAGTTTCGGATGCTCGGTGATGCTCGCCGCGAGCGATGTTACGACGTTATGTTACGACGAAATGCTCCGGTCAGTCTCCACCTTAAAATAAAAGTAAAAAAGGCAATTTGTAAAACTCTATGCAAGTATCCAAATAAAATGTACATTATTGCGTGTATAAATTAAAAATATAAAATTACCTCAGTATCGGACAAAGATTTATGGGTTTTCCGTTTCTGACCTAAAATACATCGTTGATCTATCAGACATTCCCTCGTTCTGCGGAGATTTCTAATTTCCCGCCGCAACATGGATTCTTTATCGTCAGAAAGTTCACATTTCTGCAAGTCGGAAGATTTCTCCTTCAGAATGTGATCCAAGTGTGTTATTCTTGCGCTCACTTGTTTCAGCGTGGGTTGTTTCTTTTCTTTATTCTTCATTTCCATATCCGGATAGGACAAATCTCTTTCATACATCTCATCCAACTTACTTTTGTCCTTGACCAACTCTAGTTCCAGGGTATTTTTACGTTTTTCATCTCGCTTTATTTGCTTTTTTACCTGCTCAATCTGTTTCCGATACGCCTTTAATTTGTTTTCGTGTTTTTTAATCTCTTTACTACTGTCGCAATCCACGCGTTTATTCGCTTCCATATCGTGGACTCTTCTCTCGTAATGATCTACGATAGATTTGCATTTGCGGACTTGTTGACTGAGTTTAGGGTTTCCATTTCCGACAATATACTTAGCTTGAGCTGTTACCAAGTCGGCTTTAGCTTTCTCGTATTCATCCTTTAAATTTGATTGCTTTTCAGTACACCTCTTAGCATTATTCTGTCTCTTGACAATTTTAGATAAATCCTGAATCAGTTGTTCTTTAGCGAGACATAAACTTAACAGTTCTTTTAATTGACTTTCTCCATCACCTATTTCTTTAGATATCTTCGCTACTAAGCTTTGCTTGAGAGTATACTTTTGCAAAAGAGTTTTATATTTCTTGCAACTTTCTGTAGGTAATGGAGAATCTATCATCTTCAGAAGTTCTCTTTGAACTAATTTCGGCTCCGGATCGGCGTAGGTTTTGTGAGATTCCAAAATGATTTTTTGAGATTCGGGAGAAATAGCTTTGGCCGCAGCCCGCCTTAGTAGTTCTAATTCGCTACCCGTAAGACTTTCTCCCGGTTGTATCGTTTTTCTCCTCCCGACTTGTGCCGAGCTCTCGGATAAGCATGTATCGGAGTTGAGATTCTCATCCGACTCCCCGCAGTGGAGATACTCTTCGCACCTGTCTGCGGCCAACTCGTCGGTTTTCTCTCTGAACAGCTCCATGTACTTGCACAACTTGTCACTGAACAGGAAGTCATCGTGTTGCACACTAGTGTCAGTGTCGGAATCTCCATCAAAATCACTCAATTCACTGGGCTCCGTATCTTCGGCAATACGCGGTAAAGGCTGTTTGTTGGCTCCCACATTCTCATGCTCTACATCTACCTCCGATCCCACCATACCCAAAGTCGGGGTCAAACATTCGTCGCATTCCGCTTTTAGAAATAACCACTCGTTAATTTGAGCCGCTTCAGTCTCTCCGACCATATTAGACTGTACAAGTTGTTGAAAGAGTCCTTCCGCATTGGATACAAGTTTGATCCACTGCTGCGCCGCAAATTGGAGTCCCAACAGCTGTTCCGGAGTTCTGCTTAAATTCTTTTCCGGTACAATGGGTGTATTATTATCCGCAAACCCATTCACGGTCACAAAATTAAGTACACCCCGACAACACCAGCATAATTCTAAGTTCTTAACGGACTCTTCGGAGTATCTCAAATCTGAATTTAAGCAGCAAATAATCCACGTAAATGCTCGACCACCGAATGAGTCTCTCAGCATGGCGGTTAATAAGGACTGTTCATAGTTGACAGATTTTTCTTCCGCAGGTTGAAGAAGGTTTTTGATAATGTCTTCTAAGGAATGGAGACTGGGCTCGGGGTAGGCGGAGAGTTCGCAGAAACTGGCAGTGGACAGTCTGTGGTGTAGGATCCCTCCGGCACCGATCCACTTTTGTTCTATACTGACGGTGAATACAGTGTGGCACGGCTCGGAGCATTCGTTCAAGGAACCTTTGTTCAAATATTGGAAGGCCTCAGCCACACTGCTGCAGCGGACCAATCCGCAACCCAGCAGGTCGACCACACTCCCATTCACGACCCTCATCCAGGTGAGGTGTATAATGTAGCTCCGCTCGGATGCCTGGTGCAGTCTCTGGAACAGGTCTTGGATAAAACGCGGAATGATGCCCCGGTCTTGGTCCCCGTATATTGAGTCCGCGCCTATAATATATTAAAAAATAACATAATTCTTTGACTCACTTAGAAAAATAAGGTTAGACTAGTTGTCCTTCCTGCCAAATTATACTTTAATCTTCTTTTTTAAGAAAACACCCGCAGAGCTCTATTTTAGGGGTTATCTACAGTGAGGAGAATAGGGGTAGGAAGGGCAATGTAAAACAGACATTAATGTGAAAAATCTCTAGACGCCTTTACTAAGAATGCATAAAAATTATATGACTTTTTTTTGTTTGAACGTTAAATGTAAAAAATATAAATTAATGTGAAAAATCTCTATGTGCTTTCACTAAGAATGCATATAAATTATATGGTGTATTTTTTTTTTAAATGTTAAATGTAAAAAATATAAATTAATGTGAAAAATCTCTGAGTGCTTTCACTAAGAATGCATAAAAATTATATGGTGTTTTTTTTTTTTAAATGTTAAATGTAAAAAATATAAATTAATGTGAAAAATCTCTAGGTGCCTTCACTAATGCATAAAAATTATTTGATGTATTTAAAAAATATGTTAAATATAAATACCTGGTCCCAATAATGTGTATGTCTTCCCAGTTTTAGATTGTCCAAACATAACGATAGAAGTATCGCAACCATCGAGGAAACAATTCAGTTGCGTGGAGACAATGGAGGAATAAAGGTAAGCCTGAGTGCTCTCTATTGGTAACGCATTATCCACACGGAAAACCTGACCACTGCCGGTCATCACCGACTGAGAAATGGGATCAGTCACAAGCCACGGAGTGGAGTCTGGAATGTCGGGAGGTCGCAAGCGAACCGCCACTTGTATTGGTACTTCCATCCTGACAAATTACTTGTCAACCTGATTTATTCTAGAAATGTTCATTTCCTGAAAAAGAAAAATAAAACTTAAAACCTAGAATCAATTTTTCATGGTTATTGTTTTTGGACAATGATGAAAATAATATAAGATCCATACACACAGCAATTTGGGGTTTTCAAAACTCAATAAGACCACAAAAAATGTATTCCATTTCATTAACTTTAATTAAAATTCCTAAAATTTAACAAAAGTACAACATTCCCCACGATCGCGGCGTAAACGTCAAAAAAGCCATAGATTTTTTCAAACATAGAATGAAAATTTATCCAAAAAAATTACATATAAAAATATATGTGTGTGTGTATTTATAGCTACCTACGAATAAAACAGATGCCGTTCATTTGTTAACAATGTTCCTTAGAGGATCACAATAAACGTGTTATTCAATATGAAAACCACATGCTAAAACATTTTTTTTCTTATTTATTAGTTTTACTTTAAATGTATTTTTGCAAAAAATATATTATTTGTTCAGAAATGAAACAAATATGATAATTCTAATGAAAAAAATACATTTCTCACCTTTCAAAAAAAAAATTACCCGCATCAAATAATCGTTTCAGAATTTTTTTAGTATAATTAGTTACTATTTTATGCCATTATAAAAATAAGTATCGAATTGTGGTAGAATGGGATTGACTCCAGAAACTCTGACTCAAGAGTCAAAAGAGTAACCACGGGACCACAACCCGACACCTATCTTTTATATCTTCGTTTTCTATACATCTTTTTGTGATGACTGGAAATAACAATATTCTTCGACTTCGCAATGTATTTTGAAACATCGCCCATAGCTATTATCGAGTCACATAATGAAGTAAACCCAAAATAGTCAACTTGAATGCATGAACGCTACTCAAATGTCAATATCGTATGTCAGATGTCATATTTCCGACTAGTATATAATATATAATATTTGATTCCGACGTTTATTTTGATTGAAGAATAAGTCGGTATCAGTTAACAGAAGTTGTGATTCATCTTTCAAAGAATAGTGTGTGAGAAAGAGAAGATAATATTATGACCAGTTAAAAATAAAATGTGTGAATACAACCCTATTTCAAAATTCAGTAGTGAATAATTTTCACATAATCTTACCTAAAATCCCACGATTTAGAAATGGATTCATTAACAAACGAGGATATATCCAAATATGACCAAACATCATTTGCGATAGGTCTTACTCTCGCTATTCTGTCTAGCATTTTTATAGGGTCTAGTTTTATCATTAAAAAGAGTGCTTTAAAACGATTAGGAAGTCACGGATATGTGAGAGCTGGCACGGTTGGATTAAGATATCTAAAAGACTGGCTCTGGTGGCTCGGCTTAATCACGAGTAAGGTTATTTTTATTTTACTTTTATTTAACACTAAAATTGTTATAAAAATATATCTATTACTTCATAGTTATAAATAGTAGTTGATAAGGTGTGATGTCAATTTCAGGTTGAGGAAGACCATAAAAATTATCATTTCATTCAAACCCTTATCCGCACCCTATGGTGCATAGGGCACTGCTTCATATAAACGCAGTGTTATCTTGGCCCTTAACACATGAAGGAAAGGTGATCAGCCCTCCGCTTCAGGTACCAGTCCAGGGTTATATTGAATAAATATTACAGTGAAAAAAATCACTAATATTTATTTGACCCCCCCTGGGAATCGAACCTGGGTATGGTAGCCGAGCGTGCTGACCATTACACTACAGAGGCGGACAATAAATTAATAAAAATTATACTAAACCCCAATTTTCCTCAAAATTTATTAGATATCTACCACCATAAACTTTGTCCTGAGACCTTGTCTAGACAATTGAACTTATCCAATTAAAAAATTTCCTTTTATAATATAATTGTTCACAAATAGGAAATATACCCCAATTTTTTTTTACAATTATGGGATTTCAGAATAAAACAAATTCAATATTGGGATGCTCCAGGTCTAATCTGACAACTGAGCATGATATATTTTTTATGTCTCATTTCTAGTTAATTTTTAATAAATAAAAGCTTCTTAAATAATATCGTAAGAGCATTTATAAAAAAAAATGGAGAACATAAATTACCAATATTTTTCTTTAATACAATATCAAAATAAATTTATGAATGACATTGTAATGGTTAGTGTGTTAGAGTGACAAGAACTATAGTAATTATTAAAATTTTATTAGCACTATAATTTCACAATTGGTATGAGATATATGGCAATAAAATTTAAGAATTAAAAAATTGAAGATATTTTAATTGATTACAGTGGGCGCTGGGGAGGCTTTGAACTTCATAGCATATGCATTTGCGCCAGCATCTCTCGTAACTCCATTGGGTGCATTAAGTGTTCTTGTAGCAGCTGTCCTATCTTCTAAGTTCCTTAAGGAAAGGCTCAACTTCATTGGAAAAGTGAGTTATGCAAAAAAAAATCTAATGCTTGCTACATTCCTACTTTTAATAACTGTAAGCCTTTTTACTTTTGACATACGTAGTTTATATATGTTAAAGCAATTTGAAATTATTACTTGTAAATTCAGAAATAAATCTTATGGACTAAAAAAAACCTTGCATCAAATGAGTTTTAACTATATATATAGAACTTCCAAGAATTTGAGTAGTGTGGTTGTCAATAATGGGTAGAATTGGTGAATGTTACACGTGTGTAAAGTGATCACTTAAACCAGCCTATGACGGTCGTAAGCCCCGTAAATGCCCAGACTTCCATATTCTTCTTCATCTTTGATGAGATGTCAAAAAATAATATGAAAATAACTCCTGTAATTGGAGATAATCCAGATTTTGTGAACAAGTATTTGGACACACTCAAAATGTTGTAAATAAATTATCTGGTCAAATTATAAGCTTAATAATAAAAATGAAAATGGTATTTTCTGGCGTTTCTCATGTGTGTGATTATAATCCAGGATTCGGATCTCACATACTAATATAAGAGTTTCTGCTTAATAAAAAGCTTCTTTACATCTCACCAATAGATGTCTCTAGTGAAGTTCTAGTGATTCATGAACAAGGTTTCTAAATTGGTTCATATATATATAGAACTTCCAAGAATTTGAGTAGTGTGGTTGTCAATAATGGGTAGAATTGGTGAATGTTACACGTGTGTAAAGTGATCACTTAAACCAGCCTATGACGGTCGTAAGCCCCGTAAATGCCCAGACTTCCATATTCTTCTTCATCTTTGATGAGATGTCAAAAAATAATATGAAAATAACTCCTGTAATTGGAGATAATCCAGATTTTGTGAACAAGTATTTGGACACACTCAAAATGTTGTAAATAAATTATCTGGTCAAATTATAAGCTTAATAATAAAAATGAAAATGGTATTTTCTGGCGTTTCTCATGTGTGTGATTATAATCCAGGATTCGGATCTCACATACTAATATAAGAGTTTCTGCTTAATAAAAAGCTTCTTTACATCTCACCAATAGATGTCTCTAGTGAAGTTCTAGTGATTCATGAACAAGGTTTCTAAATTGGTTCATATATATAGAACTTCCAAGAATTTGAGTAGTGTGGTTGTCAATAATGGGTAGAATTGGTGAATGTTACACGTGTGTAAAGTGATCACTTAAACCAGCCTATGACGGTCGTCAGCCCCGTAAATGCCCAGACTTCCATATTCTTCTTCATCTTTGATGAGATGTCAAAAAATAATATGAGTTTTAACTCCATACATCCGACACCTGAATGCAGAAATATTGCAAATCATTTACAAGTCTATCTCAATTTTTACTAATGTATTGTGTTATTTATGCTACTGATTTTGTTATGCAAACAGTTCTGAACTTAATTATTAGATATTCAAACATTATGATTACAAATATTCCAAAGAACGTAAGTATTACTTTCATAGAGAAAACTCACTTTGAAAGCCTCTCTGAAATTGCCTCTCTCGATAATTCTGCTTTCAGGTGAAGATATATTTTTAAATGACGATATATATTTTTGAGTTTTGACAGAGATTATTACAATAAAAAAACCCGTTTGGTTTGGGGTATATATTCTTTAAATATTCAGTTGGACCAATAAAGGCACTTGGCAGCAAACATCAACTTTTATATCACTGCTAAAATTTAGCATACTTGTATATTAAGATAGAGATATAATGAGCCTTGCAACTATGAGCTATCCCTCAAAATGAGATCCGGGTCTTCAGAGCCGCACAATACTCCTTTGAGGGGAAATGCAGATGATGTGCTACCAAATATGAAGACTAATAAAATATTCAGAGCATTTTAGGCAAAAAATATCTTGCTCCGTTGAGGTTTTTCTCATCCTTTTATTATTCAAATTGGAATTTATTGAATATTTTACTTGTATTCTATGTTTATTAATATCTTAATTATTCAATACGATTCTGATTTATTTTGTTGTCTTGTAAGTTTATTTCCATCCTAACAAATAACTGAAGCTAGTTCTGTTTTTTGCAATGTTTTAATAATAAAGCAAGATTTTTTAATATTAAAAAAACTTTTTTTGCAGCTGGGATGTTTCCTGTGTATTGTCGGATCAACAGTCATCGTTATTCATTCTCCGAAATCAGAAGAGATTTACTCCTTAGAAGAGTTAGAAATAAAACTTCAAGAACCATTATTTTTAATCTACTTTTTGATAATTTTAATTGTATCATTTTCTATTCAGTTTTATTTCGGGCCCAAGTACGGAAGACATAATATCTTGGTTTATTTATTACTATGCTCCGCAGTTGGCAGCTTGAGTGTAGTATTTTGTAAGGGAATAGGTATATCGTTAAAGGAAACATTCACAAGCGATAATAACCAACTTAATAATCGAGTTTTATGGGTACTCTTACTGGCAACTGTATTATGCATAATGATACAAATGAACTATTTAAATAAATCTTTATATATTTTTAACACTAGCTTGGTGACTCCGGTGTATTATGTCATGTTTACATCTCTAGTTCTTGTCGCTTCCTCTATTCTTTTTAAAGAATGGGAGCACATGTCCTTGGTTGATGTACTAGGAAATGGCTGTGGATTTCTTACAGTTATCATAGGCATAATACTGTTAAATGCATTTAAGGATCTGGAAATAAAATTAAAAGATGTTTATTTAACATCAAGAAGAGAAGCGACTACCCCAGAAAATGGTGGAGATATGGAAACCGAACATAGAACAGAAATATCTTATGGGAGTACTCGAGCGAGATCTTAAATCTATTGGTTTTTTTTAATTCTTGCCATATAAAAATTAATAAATGTAATTTAATATTAATAATTATTTTATTAGATAAATATAAATTATTAATTAAAAAAAATAATAAAATGCATAAAATTATCTTGGTACAAATAGAAAGTGTGCTGATTAAATGCAAATTAAATTTGACCATTCCAACATACGTAATATATCCCAACATGAGTGCACTAAGTAATAGACTTTAAATGTATTATCGGGGTTGTGCATAGGTTTACGTATTTTTAACACATGACTATTTTTCTCTAATTGATTGATAAGATTTATTGTTATCTATTTATATGACACTTTTTTTCAATTTCCTATTAATTTTAGCCCCACCAGTAAACAGCTAATTACTGATATTAATATATATATATAAAGTAGAGTGGTAATAAGATCATTTACAAAAGTGTCATACAGATTCCTTGTTTGAATGCAAAGCATTAAATTATCTTTACAATGTAAAAATATTAAGTGTAGGAATTTACTTATGAATGTATAAGCATATCATACAGAACAGTTGAGGCGCTGTTTAGAGCTGCCCAAGACAGGGACAAATAATCTCAAGTGACAGTCAATGTTGGGGGGATCTGATCTGGATCTATAGCACATTAAAAAGAAGAAGATAAGCATACGATCTGTGTACATTTGAAATGTCCAAAATATCTGGAAATGAAATAATATTTTTTGTGATTTGTAGTAACGTAGCAGTTTGTTCGCAATAATAATTGTATTCAATTAAAATTATTATGTTTCTTGACTATTATGTCCATCAAAAAGCCTTGATATGCATTAACGTTAAACGGTAAATAAACTTTTTTATACCAGCTATAAAAAAGTAATGAATTTTATATCTAAACTCAGAATGAAGAGTCATTAGAATAATATTTTCCTGACATGTATATTTATTATGTAAAGAGTTAAAATGTGGCACTAGTTAAAATATATTTTTTTTTATCCTAGTATAATGATAAAAAAAAACTATGGTATGAAAAGAAACATGTGAAGAAAATCTGTTGTTGATTTATCATACAAAGTTCTAAATTACATGAAGTTCATGCTATATTAACTAGTATTCAAACATCACTCCCATTTTTTTTATTACTGCGTAGTTCCTATAATAATTTTGTCATAGTATGTATTTTGTGTTTGCATTCATAATTTTAGTATATATTTACTTTTTTATTGCTTTACATAATTGATACTTGTATAAATTCATAAATTATTATCCGATACGTATTATTTCTCCCAAAGACTGATTTTTTTAAATAAAAAATAATTAAAGAAATTTTAAAAAATATATATTAAAAAGAACTTGCTGTGACATCTCGGCTGTCCAAACTTAAAACACAGTAAGGGACATTTTTTTTGTAGTATGTTTTTTTTGCATTTTTGGACTAAGTAGAATCTACTTAAGTCCAAAATGCAAAAAAAAACGTACTACAAAAAAAATGTCCCTTACTGTGTTTTGAATTTGGACAGCCGATCTATGAACCTGTGTGTAGTTTCCCAATTTATTTTTTTTATAAATACATAATTAGTATTTAAATAATTCAGTAGTTTTCATCAGTAATTATGAATTACTGTAATGAAAACTTGAATACATAATTGAAATTTTAATAACATACCTACATATGTCTCTGTTTTGGAATTCAGATGGTTAAAGATTGCTAATCCCAATCTCAGGTTGCATCACAATATTAACACGTTGACTGCCATGGCAATTTTCAGAATACTGGTCTAAAAAGCCAATATTTAATCATATTATATTATTAAAAACTCTAATCATAGTACACTTGGGTCTCTTTTTATGCGAAAGATACGTCCCACGGGAAGTCGCATAAAAAAATTCACACAAAAAAAGAGTTGAACTACATACAAAACTGGGGGATAGGTTCCATTATTTTTAAAAACCGCATACTTCAAATCAATATGATAAATTGTACCAAATATTGCATAAAAAAAGTTTATAAAAAAATCATAAAAATAAAAGCAGAACAGTTTTTACCTTGATTAAATATCCACATATGGGAAATCATTTTTGAGATACATCTTCGATTTAAATTACAAGTGCTTTTTTCTGTTTTTTCCAGTAGTGTCTTTTGAATACAATGTGAGATTTGAGCTCAACTTTGTGCCAGTGACACAATCACACTTTAACCACCCTACCTTTTGGTTATTTTCAGGCATATTTTTAATAAACAAGCAAAAAAATTATGTTTGTCGTCACAAAATATTGTCAGGTACAAAACCTGACAAAAATTTGTCAGAGTATCCGGTACGCATTAAATATTTTTGGAACAGATATCTTTTTTCGTGCGCGTAGGTCATACGGGTTAGCGCGGAATGGTGAAGAAAAACCGCGCGTATCACGTACGTTTGTATGTGTAGGGCAATTAACGGTTGTAACCCGCACTAGTCTAAATTATAGATTTTTTTATGCGAATTCGCAAAAAAAAAAGACTTCCAACTACATAAAAATATAAGGAATAGGTTCCATTATATTTGAAAATCGCATAAAAAAGATCCGCACAAAAACAGACCCAAGTGTACATAATTACATTTTCTGTTCATTTATTAATAAATTTTCTGTTCATCGAAGCCAGCATTGATTTTTTGTTCTCTTCCCAGAAGCCATCTTTCGATATTAGCACTGATATACTGCAAATTTTATCGTATCTGCACGAATATTGCAAGTAAACACAGTAAGAGATATCTCGTAGTCGGCGTCCTAGCAAAGAACGCAATCTACGATTTATCTCGTAGTTGGCAGTCAACGTGTTAATTAATATTTGGTTAATCTATAATATGTATTGTGATTTTTATTTGCATATCTTTTTTTAAATAAATATTTGTATTCTGATATACACACAAATATTTCAATCCAATAATATTTTCAGGTAAGCCTAAGCGGCTATTTTTTTTAAATATAAATCAAGTTGTCACCAAGTAGGGAGTTGAACCTAGACCCTCTGGGTCAATGCTTGCGACACTAATCAAAGGACCAGAACCTTACTCCTTGATAGTTTAGTTCACAAGAAGTCACTTATCAAGATCTCAATTTTTATTTTCAGCTATCCTCATTAACTTTGTTTGTTTGTATTCATTATTCTCTGTTCGCCTCTGTAGTATAATGTTCAGCACGCTCGGCTGCCGTACTGGAGGTCCCGGGTTCGATCCCCTGGGGGTCAAATAAATAGTAAAGTGATTTTTTTTCACTCTAATATTTATTCAATATAATCCTGGGCTGGTACCTGAAGCGGAGGGCTGATCACCTTTCCTTCATGTGTTAATGATCGAGATAACACTGAGTCAATACGATGTAGTGCCCTATGCACCATTGGGTGCAGATAAGGGTTAGAAGGAGAAGAAATTCTCTGTTTTAGTTGTGTAAATACTTAATGTACTTATTTATTATTTACTACTACTACTACTAAATTAATATCAAAAGTTTAAACAAAACAAAAAGTATTATAATATGACTTACAGTTGTGTGAAATCTAGTATAAAAAGTTGACAAATAAATCCAATAGGTATTATGAATACATTTTATAACTGAGTTTGCAATAAACCAAATGAAAAAACCTCTGATTTTATTTTACTTGCATTTATAATTCTTCTTTCCTCAACTTTATTCACAATGTAAACCAAAGGCAATTTCTGTTAAAATAATTTAATTTTTTAATAAAATATTAATTTATTGGTTTGTATTATATTGACTAAAAACCCTTAGTAACATTTTTTTCAAGTTCTAGGAATCGTCACAATGCTTATATGCATATATTATTTTAAACTTTATAAA
This sequence comes from Brachycentrus maculatus, assembly GCF_059751285.1. Lineage (NCBI taxonomy): Eukaryota > Metazoa > Arthropoda > Insecta > Trichoptera > Brachycentridae > Brachycentrus > Brachycentrus maculatus. Next base: position 859,699 of record NW_028280814.1, on the reverse strand, counting down.
TCAAAAAACCTTTTTTTTACCAGTACATATTTACCATACATCCCTGAGAAAAGGTTTCATCACTGATTTAAAATGTGATCATTGTAATTTTTGTTATTAAATCTATAGTGCATAAACATTTATGTCAATTTGAGATTAATTTCATTAATTGATTCGGCAGTCACTTTGTAGTAATGACTATCCATTTTTAAAAAAATGTTAGGGAAAAAATATTTATGTCATAAAATAAAAAACTCATTTTTTTAAAGACATAATTTTATGCTCCATTGCAAGCTTCCATTTTTACTGTTAATATCTGAAAAAAAACATAAGGTAAGTAAGATGAATAATTGTTAAAAAGTATTGTAAAGATAAAAGGCCATTTTAAATATTCTCTCTTGAAGCATACAAGGTGCTGGACACAAATATATCAGAGAAACATTTCTTATACTACTTTATACACTTATATAATAAAGTAAAAAGAAGTATTTCTAAAAACATTTATATTTTTTAAAAACTCTTATTCAAAATTGCTGTCTAATGTGATAGTATAAAAGTTAGAATGAATGTATTGTATTCCAATCTTTTTATTTTGTAAATAAGGACCAATTGACACAGTTTTTTTGTTTACTATTTTTGCGTCAGCACCTTGAATTCGAAAAAGATTTAGCATTTTCGTATAAAATCATTAATTTTGACTAAAATCAAAGAATTTTTAAAAATCAGTAAAAATAAAATATACTTTACTCCTGTATTCTGATTCAAAACAGCAGTGATAGATTTTTGTTTAATTGTGTACGGAACAAAGATGTCTGTAATTTGATTTGTTTTAGGAACTTCTACAATAATTCTATCTTCTCCCACATCTACAAGTACATCATTCGAACATAACTGGAAAAATAAGATCACATATTTAACACCACATTCCTGCAAAATAATAAAATAATCATTTGGGGTAAGTTTTAATACATCAATTATCCAAGCGAGCCGATGTTGACTTATATTGAATGACTCGCCTTTGATTCTATACAAAGCAATTTTACTTGAAAGTGCCAAATAATATCTTGGCATTTTGTTTAAGGGACTAATTTTCATATAAAATTGAGAAAAAGCAAGTTTGTTTATTTTTCAAGGGGACAATCTCACACACAATGAAGTAATTTGCCAAAAAATATGTCACATCCGCGAGGGAGAGTTGCAGTAACGGAATGTGGTATGCGATACTTTCAACACGGTAAGTAAGTCATTAAGTGATCATTGCACTGCTATCCCTTCACGGAAGTAAACAGTATAGGTCGTTAGACAATCATGCAATGATACACCGCACTCACACAATGGAAATAGCTTTAAATCTGGGTATAATCTTAGTTGCTAATACAAAGATAAATAAGATAAGATAAATTAACTTTTAAATGAAGATATTAATTTAATAAAATAAAATTATTAGTACAGTGAGTTACATATATGTTACATAAGTGATGAGATGTGTTTGGACTTGGGCACCAAAACTATCTTCAATGAGATCACAAATGGAAGTAAATTTCAACACGAAAAAAAATCAAATGCATACCCTTCTATCTATGTTGAATTCTCCAATGAGAAATGCTATGTTTCCTTTTTCGAGTTCCCTTCTTAACGTATATTTAACTTCGGTACTTTTCTTCTTTTCTATTTGAGGAGCGCTATTTTGAGAAGCTTCTTCATTCACTGTCCTAATTTCTTCAATCAGAGGAGTATAGGTTTTATCTATTACTTTTTCTACATCTCTATTCTGTATTCTATGTGCCTGTAAAGTGCCCATAGATTTTTTATTTTTCAAAATGTTGTATTTCTCCATTTCTAGTTCAAATTGATACTTATCTTGCAACCCTTCAAAAATAACTGTCAGGAAAAATTTGTGGAAAACTTTACTTTTTTGAACCTTTTGAAAGAATCCCGAATTAATAGCGACATCATACACAGTCGATGGTTGCCCAGAATTATCACCTTCCGTGTGTGCATCGCCTAAGCTCATAGGAACTCGGTAACAAGAAGGTTCATCTGAACTTAGTATTTTTATCAGATCTTCTTCTGTAATGTCATCCGGAGGTGGAATTTTATCTGTTTGGCAGATGTTAATAAACACCTTTTTATTGTCATTTTTAATCCAGGTTTTCACACAGAATCCTGTCAAACGACGAAAATATTAAAATAGATGAAAATAAGTGGTGTATTATTGAT
>NW_028280814.1:740000-852500 GCF_059751285.1 Brachycentrus maculatus | reverse complement strand
CTTCTAACCTGTTGGTCAACTGTAAGAACTAATCCATGTTAGAAGTAATTTTGAATGATGTTCCGGAAAGTTGTTAATATTCTCAAAGGATTGACTATTTTGATGATTTCTAACATTAACTAATACTGATTTTGAACTCAAAATGATTCACTTAGAGGTAGCTTTCATGGTTGTTATAAATCCCATCGACAAACATGAAAGCTACCTCCGACTTGCACAATATGATTTTACTCAAAAAGCACAAAAAATACAGACATTCGTAAATGCCTTGTGTCATATCTACTATATGTCATTTACCTTACTTATTTATACATTTATATGTATCAAAAATGAATATATTAAGAGTTGTATCATATTTTTGTTTTCAGAGTTTGCAATCAAACCCTCAAAGCACATTCAACGGTAATAGCCTTCAAGACCCCCGTTTGATGACCACCATTAGTGTGTTGCTGGATTTAGACTCTCGAGAAGCTATGGAAACTGACGATCCCATCGTTATCGAGACCCCCAGGATTCCCAAGGCCAGACCTCAGCCCCCCAAACCCGAAGACAACATTCCAGAACATAAGAAATTGGCAAATGCCGAGAAGGTTAAAGGAAATGAGTTTTATAAAAAGAAAGAATTTGAAAAAGCGCTAGAACATTACAATGCCGCCCTAGTGCACGATCCAACTGATATTACCTACTATAACAATATTGCCGCTGTGTACTTTGAGCAGAGAGAATTCCAAAAATGCATCGAGCAATGTGATAAAGCCATTGAAATAGGGAGAGAAAATAGGGCTGATTTTAAATTGATTGCGAAAGCTTTCATGCGCATCGGTAAGTTCTTTTAATACAGTTGTGCTTTTTTCTTTGTTGTGTCTCATTTAAGTATATAACACGATACAAATGGTGTCTGTTTTGATCTCCACAGCCACAAGTACGGGTGTCCGGCTCTTATCTTAAGGGAGTCACGGAGACTGGCAAACCAGAGTCTTACTGCCGGGCATCTTCTCTATCTTCATTACAAACTAAAAGCTAGTGTTTTTTATCAGTTTCAGTATACTGGACTGTATTGGCTTTGTATTTAACAAGACTTATGAATAGCTGAGCTATCCATTTATTCGAAACTTATATTCAATAGGGTTCACTAATTTTCTTGAATTTTATACAATTTGACAATAGATCAACATAATTTGTCAATATTAGAATCCTCTGTGCTTATTTAAAAAAAAAACCCTAGTTATTTTAGAGTAGGTTACAGGCCTGTACTGCCATACTATGTAAAAACATAGTATAAATTATACGCTAATTGTTAAAAATGGAATATTTCCGATTTAACTATCGACCAAATGTAGCTTTATTAGCGTATTGTATGCAAAATTATTTATTGTTACAGGGAATGCATATAAGAAAATGGAGCAGTGGAAATTAGCCAAAACATATTACGAGAAGTCCATGTCCGAGCACAGAACACCAGAAATAAAAACATTATTGAGTGACATTGAAAAATTTATCAAAGAAGATGAACGTAGACAATACATTGATCCTGAAAAGGCTGAGAAAGAGAAGGAATTGGGAAATGAATTTTTCAAAAAAGGTTTGAATATCTTGCGCCTTTTTTTAAGAATATAAATGTCCTGAAATAAATTATGTGTAATTTCACTAGTATATAATTGATGACTAGATTGATATTTTCTAACGAGTATCTTGACATTTCCATAGGTGACTATGGCTCGGCAGTAAAGCACTACTCCGAAGCTATCAAGAGGAATCCCGATGACCCCAAGCTGTACAGTAACAGGGCTGCCTGCTACACCAAGCTAGCCGCATTTGATCTGGGTCTCAAGGACTGTGATATGTGCTGCAAACTCGATAGCAAGTTCATCAAGGGCTGGATTCGGAAAGGAAAAATCTTACAAGTACGCTTTCAAAATTCTAACTATTACAGTTTCCATTGCCCAACATTTACTGTGGTGTTTGTAGTGTTAGTATTCAGACACTAAGACTCATTGTTTTCATAGGACGTGGGTTCAGAGTATAATGGTTTTATGAATATTAACTGTAGCTTAAAAGCACTCCCAAATCCTTGGTATGGATTAAGTTTCAAATATCTTTTATGCAGTTATTGATACGTATTAGCTGATATATTTTTTCAATATTATGTTTATTGTTGGTGAAATTCAACCTATTTCTTGAGGTGCTAATTGTGGATGGGTCAGGCTATTAAATTGACAATTTCATTTGGATCCCAATACCATCATTAACCGGATCCACGCGGCTCGCATAACTGTATGTGTTTTCATAAAACATGCCCCATACGCGGCTGACATAAGCGTATGTGTTTTTACTTTGCTCCAAGTTTCGAACCTCAGTTCAACTTGGAGGGATTTTTTCATGGTGTGGAACTTAGGATAAAATAATACGTCAATCCTTGGCCTTATGACATCTGTTATGATATCTGACTAATAATTTGTAACATCACAAGGATAAAGTAAAGAAAAGATCCCTGATTTTTCTTGCGGTCGGTAATTAGTCCGCGCCATAATCATGCCCTATATCTGTCTTACTCTCGACGCTACGCATCGCCAGTGGGTAAGAGTGACACACAATGCGTGCTTTGATTTATTTATGTTATGATCTTATTTGTTTATATTACCATATATTTCAAGAATAATGTGACACAAGTGTATTATAGAGTACCAAAAAGGCACAATGAATCCCATTAAACGTTTTTGTTTAGGAAAATAAATTGTTTCTTTACTAAATACATGATAAAAGTAATCATTTAAAAAACGGCGAAATACCGCCGCGCACGGGCGTCTCTTAGGAACAAAGTTAACGCGGTTAAAAGGTTAATCATTGACAATGCGTTTTACAATTGGCAGTTTTAATCTAAGCAATATCACAGAATGTCAACTTAATGTATCAATATTGAGTTCAGTAGTATTAATATTATATCTTATTATTCTTATTATAATGGCGAACACAAGAGATAATAGAAACATAACCCCTATAAAAACTGAAAGACTATTGTGTATCATTTTCAGTTTTCCTTTATTCAATAATTATATTGGTTTATAGGGTATGCAACAATATTCCAAGGCTTCAACAGCGTACCAACAAGCGCTAGAACTGGATTCTAGCAATGCAGAAGCCTTGGAAGGCTATCGTTCCTGCACAATGCAACTGAACTCCAACCCTGAGGAGGTCCGCAAGAAGGCCATGGGCGACCCGGAGGTGCAGGCCATCCTCCGAGACCCGGCCATGAGACTGATCCTCGACCAGATGCAGCAGGACCCTCAAGCCTTGCATGACCATCTCAAGAACCCAGACATTGCGGCTAAGATACAGAAACTGCTGGAGTCTGGATTAATCGCTATACATTAAATTATGTTACAATCGTAGACTTATCGATTCAATGACTCGGAAAACTTCATATTTAGGATCAAATAACTTAACTAGAGGTGGTAAAACACAGATCGGCGAAACCTATTTTCTATATGTTCATTTCATCATAGCCTACCACTTATTTTCTGAAATACATCAGGGGGTTTTCTGAGTGATTGACCATTCGATAAGTAGTTGCCACAAGTAAACCTGTGTACTTGTTACTTAACAGCTAAGTCAAGCAAGATCCTGATTAACACAAAATTCATTGTGACTTAAGCTGTATTAATGTTTTACTTGAATTAAATGTATAATTGTTGTAATAGTCCTCTGATCGATGTTGTTTACAAATCGTATCAGTTTTGAAGCTAGTATATTACATAATAAGAAATATAACTTGTGGTTAAAAAAACATACATGTATTTATATAATGAAAATTCGAGGTCTTCAAACATAAATTACTTGCTTAAGTTACATCCCAGTATGTTTTAGTATTTTTTATATCTATTGGGTCTTTAAAACTATGGATTTACTTTTCATACAACAGGACTGCGCGATTATGTAGTATAATTTATTTACTTTCATACATAGCACTCACCTTAATTAGCTATCGATGAGCTTATTTCATTTATGAATATGATAACATTAAAGACAAATGACTAATTTTGATAATTGAAGATGTCACATAAGTAAACAAAAAATATTGGGTGAAATATCTGAAAAATATTACATTTCCCAACATTTTTGGATGTGTTCAAATCCTTGTTCATAAACCTTGTCCAAAAGATTATATTATAATCATGGGATGGTGAATGTTACAATGTAAAGTGATCACTACCCAGACTTCCATGTTCTTCTTCATCTATGTTGAGGCGTCAAAAATGTGAACATTACATTTGTTTTAGCCACACTGCCATGCCTAAATGGCAATGTCAAAAAACAATGTTGCAAACATGGATTATATATATTTTTATATTGGAATGAATCTTAATATAAAAAAGTTGTTTTTTTTTTGTTTCAATCCCTATTTTTTTTTTCTACAACACAAGTTTTTACGAATTTTAAGAATTTTACCTGTACTATTGAAAAAAAATGTATAAGTGATTTTACTACCCATAATTTATTTTTGAAAGCATTGCTTTGAATAATTTATATTTGGGCGAAAAAACCCAATTATCAATCAATCCACTCATTGTTCAACGCTCAAATTGGCATTTATTAATTTGTAGACATTTTGTAATAATTTTTTATACGTTTTCATATTATGTGTATCTTACTTTTCAATTGATATTAACAGTTTTGTTTTATTGAACACAAAAATATGTTGCTTAGAATTTAATTGAAGAAAATCTCTTGTAATTAAACGAAATATTCCTATATTTTTTTATTTGTCAATTTTCATTAATTCATACTCTAAGAAAGATATTATGAGTTTATGGTAGCTGAAGTATAAAACAAATAATTTAGACTGCAAATGTTCTAATTAACGAGAGAGTACTGCATCCATAAAGGCTCACACCCTTTCTGTACTTGTCTTTTTCTTTCTCTATTTCACTTATCGCATTATGCAAATTTTTAACTAATGAGTATTAAAATCTGTTCAGCTAATGTGCAGTATAATAAGCAAGCGTCTACTGATTTCCTATGCTACATATTAACACAGTAAATGCGGCGCTGTTCACATAGACTGTTTATAAAGTAAGCAATGGAGAGAGGAAAAAACTATTCTCCCACTCTTTCCTTTTAACTGTTGTATTCGGAGAAAGGGAAGTGTTTCACTTTTTCATTTGATCCAGGCCAATTTTCTCTACTCCGGCTAAAAAAGTTTTACTAAAAAAAAATCTGATACTAAACAGCAATTCCATCCTTTAAGCAGTCACTTTTCGGTAATATATAACATATTATATTCAAAATCATTATCAAACACGATTGGGTTTGATTATAACGTTGAATGTATCGAAACACATGTCACAATACACTTTAAATAAGTAGTAGTACTTACCAAGTAAAATTAAGACTATTTCAATAATTCCTTTATATTACTTGCAACTTAATAATTAATGTGGTAAAAAAAATATCTGGTGAAGTGATGATGACCTTATACTATAGACCAGTGGCCCCCAACCTTTTAATAGCTGCAGGTCGATGTTTGATGATTTTACTGCTGCCCGCTGAAAGGGGGACGTTGATTGTTTATATTTTAGACGGTTTTATGTTATCTTTAAATTGAACAGATCAGTGACATCAAGTTATACACATGAGTACCTATTACAGAACAAGTACTTGTACTGTTCTGATTACAAAATTCCACATGTGTAAAAATACCTGGGAGGGAGAAAAAGGAGAAAAATCAAAGATCACGTCAAAGATAAATTGTACAAAATGAAGGACACACCACAACATCAATATCGACCGACAAAGTTAAATGATCTCAGTGCTAACAATGTCGAGTTGAACATATCAAAACCCCCATATTCATCGTTAACCAATTTTGAATGATGTTTTAACTTCTAAAGGTATTGTGTCAGCGGTAGCTTGGCGTGAAGAGGGGTTTTCAACTGAATATTTTTTATTTGTCAATAGCATGTTTATTTTTTATTGGGTATGTTTGATTTTTTTTATGTAATTAAAATTTTTTACACGGTCTTGGGCGGCCCGGTACCATTTGATCCATGGACCAGTACCGACCCGCGGCCCGGGGGTAGGGGACCACTGCTAAAGACAATATGATTTTTAAAAAAACTAAGCAATTTATATAAATGTACATATAGTGCGCTTAATACTCCAAAAAATTGTAAAAATGGAGTTACATACTTATAAGGCCATTTTGTAACTCCTTCTACAATGAAAAAAGTGTCGTGAATGTTGTCAAACAGCATACTTTTTTCACAGATACATAGAACACCAAACGAGTTGCCTCTGCATATTTGAAATTTGATATTTGCTCATTTTGAATCAATCGTCTTTAATGTTGAGTGTGTGAAATGTTCTTTATTTTTTTCATTGATTAATCTTAAAAGGAAGAAAAGTTTTATTTTGTGAAGACCTTAAATATCAAAATTATTTTACATTATAAATTGTTAAATATAATTTGGAACATCGCATGTTTACTTAATTGACGGACATAATGTCCCTTAAGTAAAATACTTTTTTTGCAGAAGAAATATAGTGTTAATTTTTTATGTTTTACAAGGTAGTTTATGTGGATCATGAAAGCATAAATGAACTAATCCTGTATGCCTTCTCCATATTCATGAACATGTAATATTTTCTTAAAACATCATCTTATTAGTAAACTCCAAATATGCATATAGAATATGTTTTGTGTCCTGTATTTTATGTAATTAGATAATGATCTATCATTTTTTTCCTTTAAATATATTTTTATTGTTAGACACATACATTCTCAATTTTTTGTTTTAATTTTTTATAAATGCTTTTCTTACTTGGTTTTAATTGTGCTCGAGCACATCTCATTATTTCATCTTTTTGTAATTTAATATGAGAACTACAATATGATGTGACATTATTCTATATATTCCGCTAATAAAATTAAGTGAAAATAATTCGTATTTTATTTTATTTTCTTTTACACTGAATTAATTTTATCAGATACCAATCTGCGTGGCACTCTGATGTTACGAAACATTTTTTCAAATGTGGTAATGAATCTATGTTTAGAATCCCTTTTTCCATAATTTTTATCTAATCCTCTTATTGATTTGTACTCTACAGTAATATTGTACCTCCGCTAGTGCCATGCAAGGCTACATCCTTGCGCTGCTCTTTATCATCCTTAAAGATTTCATACTATGCAAGTTATCACCGCTCGACCAAAGAATAACAATCTCTTACTCCCAGAAACTGCGACCAGGATTACTCAGATGAACCTGTCGTTGATCGATGACTGTCAAATGGGGCTCGATTGGATGAATCAGATCAGGAGGGGATCCAACTAATGCATAGCAGCCATACTGTATAAACAGATTTATTCATAAATATATCGGGTGCCAGGTCCCTACCCACCAAAAGAGGAAAAAATAAGAAATGCTATGTTGTGAATGAATTTTAATAAAATACTTTCAAACAAAGTTTATTGGAAGCAATGTCAGCTTTAAATGACAACTATACAATTTCAATAAATTTATACACCTTTAAAAATATAAATATATTCAATATAATTCCTGGATGCCTGGCAGAAAGAATAAAAATAATTTAACTTGTATTCTAGAGTAAAAATAATATTCTTTGGATGATTTTTTAAAACAATTTAAATTTATGAGCAATTTTTATTTATTTATTTTTATAGATACAAGTACAGTATGTCCTCTACATATGTGACTAATTCGTCCCAAAGGTTTTCGTGTAAGTCTAAAAAAAATATTTTTGATTTTTTTAATAATATATAGTATGCATAATATGCACTAGTTTTGATGGATATAGTACATATGTGAAAACAACTAAATGCAAATGAAAATGAAAACGTGGAAAGAATCTCAATCGCAACACACACGTAACTAACTTATGACTTAGTCGTTAATCACATGTTTTGACAGTAAAGGTAGAGGGATAGGGTGCAAAGCATGAGCAAGTGCCATTTCTCTGCTTTTCTCTCTCACTTTCCTATCAACACAATACTATGTGAAAATAAACGACTGGAGAAATATTTTATTTTTAAAATCGTGTAATTACGAATTCACGTAAGTCGAAATCGCGTAAGTAGAGGACTTACTGCATATAAAAGCAGTGAGGAAATGAACTTTATGAAATACCCCTGATTATTTGAATTTTATATAATATAATGGGCTAATAAGCTAAAAAATAAGTAACAAAAAAAAAGAATGTTGAATTTCCAAAAATAATCAAATTACCCTGTCTGATGATATCGATAACGACGAAACCCGGTCACTGGTCAAATTAAAGAATGTACATAGTTGTTATTTTAATATAAGATCAAATTGGTTATAAACATTTTTTTAAAATCGCGACTGCATGTACCTACGTATATAATGACAAAGCTTAAATTTGTGATCATTTACGATCCTTAAATGATCCCGCAATGATTACTTTTAGTTATTGAACATTACCTTCTTATATATATTTTTTGTGTGTTTGCAGTTGGCAGCAATAAATATTTTCCAAATGGCAGCATTGTGACGTGACAGAGATGGACAGCTTTCGTAAAAAAAGCCATCAACTGATAAACAGTTTGTGACAAATATTTGTAATTATACTGATTGGTGCGTGCTCATTGACTTCATTTTTATATTCAATATTAAAATGCTTCCCTTTTGATAGTTTGTGTGTTTAAGGCCATGTGCCGGCATAAATTGAGTATTATTTTTCAGACATTCTGTCGCCAAATATCCTCTCTTTCCGTTTAGACGCTAATGTAACTGAACAGTTTTCAAACACATTTCACCACAACCGTTTAGCATTTCCTGGTTTTTCGCAGGTTACGGAACCCTCCGAATTAATGTCGCGGATCGATAACTCATTTCTCGGAAGTGTTTACCCCGCACGAGCGCCGAGTGTACCTCGGTAAATGAGTCACCAGACTTACCCGCGCTCGAATAAACGTCCCCAATGATTAATAATTCTTCTTTTCAGTTGCCGATCTTCGCAATAACTGCTCGCGATGGAGACCGATGATGTCGAATCCTCCAGCAGTGGACCTATGTCGAGTCTCAATAGTTTATTTTCATTCACAAGTCCCGCTGTGAAGAAGTTGTTGGGCTGGAAACAGGTTAGTTTTGTCAATTCCATTTAAAAGCGCTACAACATTGCCATAGCGTAACGTGTGTTTCGAGTTTTGTTTTTGTATTGTAACTGTTTTAGGGTGACGAGGAAGAGAAATGGGCTGAAAAAGCTGTGGATAGCCTAGTAAAGAAGCTAAAGAAAAGAAAAGGGGCTATAGAAGAACTAGAACGCGCTCTTTCTTGTCCAGGAACTCCCTCCAAATGTGTGACCATACCTCGTTCTCTAGATGGAAGATTGCAGGTGATTATTTCTCATTTATTCTTTTCGGAATATCCTCCGCGTTCTGTGTTGCTTGATCGAATGTATTATATTGCAGGTTTCACATCGGAAAGGACTTCCGCACGTCATTTACTGTCGCGTGTGGCGCTGGCCCGATCTGCAGAGCCACCACGAGCTCAAGCCCCTGGAGTTGTGCCAGTACCCTTTCAGCGCCAAGCAGAAGGAGGTCTGCATCAACCCTTACCATTACAAGCGCGTGGAGAGTCCCGTGCTGCCGCCGGTGCTGGTTCCCCGTCACTCTGAGTTCGCTCCCGGCCACTCGCTGCTGCCGTTCCAGCAGGTCTCGGAGCCCCCCATGCCACACAACGTGAGCTACTCGGGCTCCGGCTTCAACCTGCCTTCGCCCCCGACCTCGCTGTCGGGCGGGGCCTCCCCGGGCAGCTCCGGCCCCGTGAGCCCCTTCGGCACCCTGGCGGAGACGCCGCCACCCGCCTACAGCCCCGCCAGCCCCGCGTCCGAGGAGGCGCCGGGCGAGGTGGCCCCCGTGAGCTACCAGGAGCCGCCCTACTGGGCCTCCATTGCCTACTACGAACTCAACTGTCGGGTGGGCGAGGTGTTCCACTGCACCTCTCACTCCGTCATCGTGGACGGCTTCACCAACCCCTCCAACAACAGCGATCGGTTCTGCCTCGGTCAGCTGAGCAACGTGAATCGCAACAGCACCATCGAGAACACGAGGCGCCACATAGGTAAAGGAGTCCACCTGTATTATGTAGGTGGAGAGGTGTACGCCGAGTGCCTCTCGGATTCGGCCATCTTCGTGCAGAGCCGTAACTGTAATCACCACCACGGCTTCCATCCTTCGACCGTGTGCAAGATCCCTCCGTCGTGCTCCCTGAAGATTTTTAACAATCAAGAGTTTGCGCAGCTGCTCAGCCAGAGTGTGAACCACGGCTTCGAAGCGGTGTACGAGTTGACCAAGATGTGCACCATCCGCATGTCCTTCGTGAAGGGCTGGGGGGCGGAGTATCACCGGCAGGACGTCACGTCCACCCCCTGTTGGATAGAGATACACTTGCACGGGCCGCTGCAGTGGCTAGATAAAGTCCTCACCCAGATGGGATCCCCGCATAATGCCATCAGCTCCGTGTCGTGAGTCGTGTGCCGTGATTTGTGTAAGCTGCCTTATATTTCCATTAAAATGTCCTGTATTTTTGTATGTGACTGGCTGCGAGAGAACATTATAGGCCCTATGGGTGCAATAGGAGTGCGCGTGATAATGACAGAAGGAGATAATATATTATATGTTGTTAACATTTTATATTACGCCGTGGAATTGTGCGTGACACGTTGGCCTTATAGTAGTAGTTATATTGCGCAAATCTTGATGTTGACTTTGTGCACAGGGCTCGTATTTTAAGTGTAAAATAATTAATGGAGCCATTAAACCATGCCATGATATTTCTTTATTTACTGATATTTCTTATAATTGTGATTTTTTCTATAAAAGCTTATATGTTTTAAAATAAGAGAATTTAAACAAAATATTGGTTTTAATTTTAAATTTTAAGTTAACTCTTATATAGTTTTCTATCTCCATTTCCATTCTTATATAGGTGATGTTTTCCAACCTGAGCTGAGTATCCCATCAAACATATTCCATAAATCTAGAACGCAGAGCTGATCACCCTACCTTCATATAATCACAACTGAGTTTATAGTGTCGATTCACTTAGATGCCCAATGCACCACTTAAGTAATGATAGCGGTGTAAAGAAGAAAAGTGTTTTTCGACTGCAGGAAAGGTTATTATTTCAATTCCAATTATAGTGATTTTTATTCAAATTACTGTACATATGTACATATATCGCTCACTCCTTTCAAGAACGTCATAAATCAAAAAACTTGATTATTCAGGAGAACGTTTTTAAAGTTTAAAAATATAATACAATGTATTAAAAATAAATATCAAGCCACTTATTGAACTTTTTACTGCGCAACAAATCTTTTTAGGTAAAACCTGAAGGTTTTTTCTACATTTGAAAAATATTTAGTATATTTAAAAAAATAATTAAACAATACCTTTTCCTCAAAATGCAAAAACATCATTTTCTGCCCTGTAGCGGGTAAATATTAAGTTTAAAATATGCCGCTTTTGCTGGGATATAGCACATTTTCTGGGCATTCCGAAAACATGCCCAACTCTAAATTCACGATTTTTGATTTATGACGTTCTTGAAAGGAGTGAGCGATATGTGAATACTAAATTCATGAAATATTTTTCTTACTTCTGATAAGTTTTGTATTATAAATATTACCCATAGGAATGATTATTTTTTTTATTTTTTTTTATTTAAACCCATATCCGAACCCGGTGGTGCATAGGACACTGCATCATATAAACGTAGTGTTATCTTGATAATTAACACATGAATAAATATTACACTTCTATTTATTTGACCCCCCCTGAGAATCGAACCCGGGACCTCCAGTACGGTAGCCAAGCATGCTGACAATGGTCAGCATGCTTGGCTACCGTACTGTCACCTCCGTAGTGTAATGACACAACGGAGGTGGACAAATTTACTATACTTTTATCATTTTATTACTATACATATAATATCCATTTAACCCTGATGATTCATTTAACCCTTTGAGTCGATTGTTCTTGTCATATCAACTCTGATGTCGAGTTTAGCTCGACATTATATTTCTCTATTTCTAAAAAAAAAAATTATGCGCGCTACAATTTACCAGTACAAAACTAATATCTTTTTTAAAATCTATTTTGCAAAGCAATTAAGGAATTAGTACTAGGAGGAAAATAATTAATAAGAAATTGAGGAGAGTTGAAGGTTTATATAAATCTGGACTGGTACCTGAAAAACAAGAATTATCACCATGCTTTCATATATTTCATAGTCAAGGAAATATTACGTCTATACCATGTAGAGCCCCATGCACCATTGGTTGCGGAAAAAGGTTAGAAGACAATATATGCTACACTATACTAGGAAAAGGTACCCACCTTTCATGGCATCATTATCCTTTGCACATATCTAGAAGTTTATTTTTTTATAATCATGCATTTAAAGTACTTTTATTCATTGAATTTCTTCAAGTGTTTTTTGTCAGTCCTAGGAATGTGGTGAAATAGGGTATTTTCAAAAATAGGAGTTAACGTTTTAAATGTAAGTATTGAATATTTAAAGTTCATTTTTATGATGTTCATGGTGTTACTAAAAATAATGTTTTCATATAAATGATCTCTTAAAGTTTTCTGCTTTTAAAATGGGAATATTTTTAACGTCCTGCAAAAGACGTCACAATCATTACCCTCAACCGCTTCCCGGACGTCCTGTGCCATGCCCGTGTCCTGTGACATGCCCGACTGACTGGTATTATGAAGAAAGGAACCAGTCCACGTTTAACTTGGATGTATTGCGGTTCAAAGTTTGGAACCCAATATGAACTTATCAACCGAAGTGAAAATACCCCATAAACAGAGCTATAATTAATGGAAAATGTTTTTATTGACAATCATTTAATGAATCACATTGGTAGTGTAAAGGCAAAGGGGTATATCTGTCTCAGACCAAATTTTACAGGAGAGCAAAAACAAACTTGTGAAATTAAATATTTAGTTCGTATGGCATATGTATATATCTTAATAAAACTAAATAAGTATTGCAACTACAGCTATATCCTTTTGCTAGATTATAAAAATACACTATTTTAGATATTTTGTGGAACAAACTTAGAAAATGAAAAATTTGACAGATATACCCGTTTGCCATTACACTACCGACATAACAGTTGGTGTTAGCCATTGGAATATTTTTTGCTAGTTATAATAATCGGTTATAGTTGCACAGTTCATTCGACAAATGATTAAGATCCAGTATACAATAAATCACAACTTAATTTTATATTAACTCAGGTAACATTTGTCATAATTGAATTTTTTCGTATTGAAAAAAATAAGTTTTTCTTCTAGATAAATATATGGTTTTGAAAAAAAAGGAGTTGAAAATTATCAACATATTATTTCAATATGAATATATTTAAAAAAAAGTCAATACCAAGTACATTTTTTTTAAATCGTGCGCAGAGACACAGCCGGTTTCTAGCGCAGCCGTTCGCATGCTGAATCATCCAGATTGCGAGTTACCCCACCTTTTTCTGTAGGTAGGTACTGATAAAGGCGATCTACCTACATAATATGGTTCCAAATTCGCGGAAACATATGCGCCTACCACTGACAAATTCCGCAATCAGCATGACATCTTTGTTTTCGATACAATAAAAAACATTTTCATAAGATTAGTGAAAATTCAGCACAGCAATACGCGCAATATAATTATTCAATTGAGACCAATTGATTTTAATATAAGCTCTTATTATTGATTTCTATAACATGCTGCAGATTATTAGATTAGATAAAATCGTCAACTTTATTTTACTTTCTTCTAGTCATTTTTGAAAGATTTATAACCGAAATAAAACTTTGAATAATAAAATTTGAATGAAAATGTGTTGAAGTAATTATGTTTTAAATGACTTTGATTAACTAATTTTCAACTTATGTCGTTATGTACTCAAAAACGGCTGAGTTAAAAGAAAATAGTCTCATTCTATCCTTAATTCACACAACGTTTTACCGCACATTCGTCTGATTAATCGCATTTCAACAGAATTCTCACTCTCTTACACCCCTCTTTTACTAACCTCATGCTTTATTTCCAAACATTAGGGATAGGTACATTACTTTTTTTAATGCGGTTGGAAAACAATAAAGAATTAAAAATTAATAATTTTAAAACGAAGAATAAAAATGGTACTAAATAAGGTAAGTTCAATCTAAAAGATCAATAACTAAAAAAATATTATATCAATGTGCGTTTGCCATTCTGATTGTAATTTTTTTACACTGTTGTATAAGTCTACCTGAGGAGGTCAGATGAATTCTCACTAGATATTTTTAACTATTACGAAAACTCGGCTTAAGATTTGGTTGGGAGGTGTCTGATAGTGCTTTTGGCTGCAGCTCTTGCGACCTTGAGACTGCTGTAAAAAAACAATGTTTATTACTTTGATTTTATTTTGTTTCATTTTCGTACATTTCTTAACAGTACCTACTATTATGCCAGACCACAAGTAGCTGTAACGGATAACACTAGTACAAGACCACTGGAGTAATAGAGATTCCCCTTGCTAATTTTCCCTTCGGGCATTGTCTGGCTTCAACTTCCGGATCCAACTACAGTTATCGGACAGGATCCATTATTTGTCATACGTGTCAATTTATTTTCGAATACAGTGCTGTCATTTCAACTGAGTCAACACATCAAAAACGTGCGTTTCTTATTGGTTAGTCAGGATGATCTGAACATGAGCTAGACCCATGTTTCTACATGAATTAATATTGTTTTAATACTGAAAACAAAATCTGCTGCCATCTAGTTTGTAGTTTGGAAATGATCAACTTTCCCTATTGCTATTATTTTGGAATTGTGGGAGAAAACACGTGGCTTTATTAAAGGGGTTCATTCGTGGGATCGAGATTTCAAAATTAATAGCGATTTAACCAATTATATAAAGAGGCGAGGAGTGTATGTCAGGACAGAAGAGTGTGGCGTTCCATCCTCTCTGCCTACCCCTACGGGGAAACGGCGTGATGGTAGTAGTAGTAGTAGTAGTATATACACGTAATTCCCGCCTCCATCATATAAAGGTTAGAGTATTTGGCTATCACGTTTCAGATCCCGGGTTCAATTCCCATAGGGGGTCAAAAAAGTTATAAAGGGTTTTTAGCTCTAATATTTATTTTAAATTACCTTTAATTTAAATTAAATAAATTACTGGTACTTGCACAAGATGAAAAAAGATCATCAAAGAACCATGGGTAAGGAAAAGGCTCAGCAGCATTTTTATTATCGAAGTGTACTGTCTGTGTTGTTTTACTTCCACAACAAAATTCACATACTTTTTTCCAACGTGATCAGTTAAAAAAAATCGAAGCAGAAACAAAATACAAAAAGTCTAATTAATAAATTATTTTATAATTCTATAAATAATATCGCAATTAATTCAGGGGTAATTAGTAGAATTCATTCCAGCGGAGACCACCGGAGAGGTCACATATTATTTTTTATAAGCATATTTTTCATATATTTTTTTTGACATCTCATCAAAGATGAAAAATAAGTCTCATAATTGGAGATAATCCAGATTTGTGAACAAGTATTTGGACACACTCAAAATGTTTTAACTTTATTGTTAGTGTATATTGGCTATTTTTTAAGAATATATATACAGAAAAAATATTTTTGTATTTTTTTTAACTTCTTACTTTTCAATAAATCTTTTCTTTTCAAAACCATATAATTACTTAGGAGAAAAACTTATGTTTTCAATGCAAAAATGGTGTTTAAGAAAAAATCAATTTTGAAAAATGTTGTCTGGATTTAGAGAAAATAAAGTTACGACATAACGAATACTGGGTCGTAATATTCTATTTAAAATTCGGAAAACAAATAAATTATACGTAAATTTAGAGTTGCCAGTTTGAAAAACCATTGATTTCATAAACGAAATCCAATTAATATACATTGAAAAAATATTGCTTGGAATTTGTCTACTATTTTCGAGTTATTCATTTCCAAATTTGTGGGTTAGGCTATTATTGCGCTGTGAATGTAACCTCGAATGATACATGTACATACTAAATACATAAAAATGTAACTTCGAAGCTCCGTAAAAATATATACAAATGACAGTTATAACCAAAAAATGTGGCGTCAAATTTTCCAGGGGAAAAAATCCGTTTTAGTTGCGGAAATTTGAAAAATGGACGTGACGGTTATTACCCGTTTCTTAGTTAAATGCGTATTTAAGAATAGACCCACGACCTACAGACGAGAATTTCACAGTCCCACAATCTGTGGAGTAGGACGGATTGGGAACTGAGGAGGAAGGAAAATCCCGTGTCGACATATTAATAATAATAATAATAGATACATATTCCGTAATAGTGCGACGGAAAAGCGCAGCCGAACGCGACCCGCGCGACGCGGCCGCCGCTGGCCGCATATTACGTTTCGCTTCGGCCATGCGCAATGGAAATTATTTTACCATATTCAGCAGTATTGATTTGGCGCGCGCGCTGCGTGTTGTGTGTCGTGCGTCGTGTGTCGGGATGTCTCGCCACTCTCTCATCACAGTAAAATAATAATGAATGCGAACGAATTCGATTAAAGTAATATAGCAGTGTCCGCCGGAATGGGCATTGTCCGCGGCGAGGTGCCCCGCTAAAGTCCGCGAGTTTGAAAATATCAGTATTTTGCGGTTTTAGAATGGTTTCGTCCCTTGCGGCAGGTTGTTTTTGCCAGAGAATCAGTAGGGTATTGGAACTGCATACAAACCCAGATTTCTGTCACTGCATAACATAATATAATGTAATATTTCAAGATAATTTACAACGATTCAGTCATATTTTTCTGATTGAAATAACACGCGAAATTCAAGATACAAAATTGAATTGTAACATGTTATTTGATCTCAGATCACAGCTAAATGATAACTTGTCCAGTTTTGTGGTTTATCTAGTGTAGTTATTAGAACCACTTAAATTATTTTTCATTTATTAAAACTCATTTGTGAAAAAAATGTGTATTTATGAAACTAAATAATATTCTAGTTCAAGCGACTAGAAAATATATCTTATCTATAGTATACAAACATACTTATAAAACATGTTTGTTTTGTACAAATGCTAACTTACCTACACCATTATGATAAATGTAATTGAAACTTTTAGTACTTATTTCATATTTTACGAGTAATTAATTTAAAAACAAATATTTTTGTATTTTGTACTTCGTTAGAACCTCACCAGTTTGTAATTCATTATGCGCGTTAGTGCGTAAAAGGAAAATTTTTACTCAATAAATGATTGCGTTTAAACTTTGACTTTTGAAATTAATTACTAAAGTCGAATAAATTATTCAAATTGTTTCATTACAAGTGTTGTGATACAAATCTCGGTATGTTAGTCGCCGGCTAGTGTTGTGATATAATATTGTTTTTGTGCAGTTTCTACTTATATAAATCGTGAATAAAAATAACAGTATAAATTAACTGTCGATTGATAAATGCTGGATAACATTCCGTGAACGAAGACATTCCCCAAGGCCGATTGAGATGTTCTCATGATCTGTGAAGAATACAGTTCGCAATATGGCTAAGGTAAAACTAAGACAAATTGTTTCACAAGTTGCGAATGTTGAAATAAACATATAAATACGTATACGGGCCATATACACAGGTGCGGGTCTCTTCTAAGTTGTTGTAATGATAGATGATATTTGTTCATACTCGTTGTTTATCATTCCTTCACATCTACCTACCTGCAAGGTTGCCACATTCCGCTTCAATATTCTTATCGCCTATTAAAGTAAATATACTACGCGAATTTATTATTTTGAAAGTGTCCGAAATAAGCCTTCAAAAATAAATCAAATATTGTATTTGTGTCGTGCCTTGATTTTAAAAATCACACAAATGAAGACAATGTGATTGGTATTACGCTTCAAATGCTAGAACATTATTAAAATATCAGAATTTAAAATATGAGACCAACAAATAACAGAACCTGGCATTCAAACATTTTTTAATTCAATTATGAATAGGATAGTTAAAATAATCAAACGCGTGTAGTACGAATAAATATTATAAAATATAAAACTTTGAACAGGAATATATGAGATATTTGCACACGGACAACGTAATAGTATTGAATAGTGTATTTTAAAAGTTTATTATCAGATAATAAATCAATAGCGCCCAGAATTACCAAAGATATCTATCTTTCAACGTGCTCAGAGATAGCACCTACATATTATTGTAAATTGAAATGTCGTTTGATTTGAAACACAGATATTTAGATTTAGAATTTCATACAATAGGTAATATACAGTTGTATATCTACCATAACCCGCATTGTCTACTTTATTTGCGAAACGTATAAAGTTACATAGAAGGAAAGGAAGCGTCTAAATTGTCGTTTCCTGTTCACTATTGATTCTTGTACGATACCACAATAACGCATTTTAACTTGTTTGTATTTAAATATTTGTGCATCGAATTTTACGGAGAAATCAGTGTTCAAGTTCTCATCTCAATAGCAAAAATGTAGATACGTGAATAAATCTTTCGGTAATTATATATTATTCTGGTTCAATGGACAAATTGGACAACCCTGAATCCACTTACGCTCCGACACTGTAATTTGGAGCAAAACTAATTTAAATTTAATTAAATCATCCCAAAGTAATCAATATTATTTAATAACCGGCTACGAAACATAGGTTTAAAGTCATATGTAATAAAATATAACCGTTCCAGTCATATTATGTACATTTATTACGGTTTATTATTATAATGCAAGTTGTCATTCACAGTTGGGTGGACATCAATGGTTATAATATTGAATATATTGTAGAAGTTAATATGCTTCGGATAGGATAAGAAACGATGTTATCATTTTGTTCAAAATAATACGCCGAATTTTTATTTTTATTTCTGTTGACCGTGACGCGAAACAATAAAACAATGCTACTGACGAATGACGACCCCCTTCATCATATAAATTCTCGTTCCAGTTGGTTGTGTAGTTTCTGTGGGGATCCCGGCTTCAATAACATCATTTAATTATTATTATGTCACACGTAACTAATAAATAACTTTCAAAATGGGCTAAGACTGGGAAACTGATGTGTGTACAAGCTTATTACGATTAAATAATAAAAAAGTATACCGGTTTGATTACATTCTTTGTAGTACATTCATTTTCGCGATAATCATTTAATATTTGTGACTAATTACTAGGTGTAGACTTTTTAAAATGAACGAAATTATTATAAAAATGATTTCGTTTTACAAAAGGTATAATCGGCGAAGCCTATATAAAACACTCAAATTGTACAATATTTATACAAACTTACCTTGTGAATTTTGTCTCGATTATCGTTCAACAAAATACAAAAACTAAAATCTTAATATTAATTTCATATTTAATTTAATATGCACAGTAGTGCATTTTTTTATGTTTAGTGAACTTACAACATTATTTTAAGTACTTTTGTATACAAATACTGAATTAACTCCCGAAGGATTTTTACTAATCTTTTTGGAAAAATCTCTATAGAGACGAACGAGGTTTTTTTTAGAGGGATGGAAATATAATAGTCTAGGCATTATCAAAACTTACGTTAGTTATTGGCTGGTTTATGAATTATCTTTCAATTATTTTCACTCTTAAGTGTAAAAATATTTTGAATTCTGTAAAACATACTTTAAATATCATCTTTTAAATCTAACTCTCCTCTCACGATGATCATTTATAGTTTTATAATTTTACAGCATTACAAACGAGAAACTATTATTTGAATTTGGATTGTGTTTATAAAATTATTGAAAGTAATCTTGACACAACTAGATGCTGAAGCACTTTGCAGATAAATATTCCAAAGACATGTTGTCTAAGACGACATAATATACATATTTCATATAGAATATTTTTTTTTTAAATATTTTATTCTTTATTGTATATGTGTCGATTGTATAACAATATAAGTGTATGATTATTATTATTATTATTAATAATTTTGTGAATAAAATCTGACTTATATTATTTTGAGAAATAAAAACGCTTTGTTCAATATTCAAAATAAAATCTGTCTCAAACTAAGAGAGTTCGTTTTTAACGGCTTAAATGGTTTTTATATTCTGTATTACTTTCTTTTCCTCTTTTATTTTGACCCATGATTTATTTTGTAATTCGTGTATGTAGTAATTTTTGTATAATGTATATTCAAAACTGCATGTGTAATGGGATTATTACCAAATGTGTGAATAATCAGTAAATGTGTTAAATAAATGAGTACCAGAACTTTCCATTAAAAATAACTGTTCCAAGAGTAACAACATTTCGAGTGTGTCCAAATACTTGTTCACAATACCTTTGATATACAATTCTTGTACAATGTTTCAAAATTGGATCATATATAAAGAATTTTCAAAAAAATTCAGTAGTGTGGTTGTCAATCATGGGTAGAATCAGTGAATGTTACACGTGTATAAAGTATCACTTAAATCAGCCTATGACGGCCGTAAGCCCCGTAAATGCCCAGACTTCTTCTAATATTCTTCTTCATTTATGTTGAGATGTCAAAAAAAAATTTTTCCAATAGTCACTAACTCAATTGTATCGATAAAGTTATTTAATGTCATTTGTAGAATGATCAAATGATCATTCGATCTGTTTGAAATGCGTCCAGATGCCTTTCGGAATTGATATCTCAATACAACCAACGCGTTTAGATTGTAATCTTTTTCTATGCGGTTTCGTTTTTTGATGGGCCGAAAGATAAAACGCACGGCTGCTCGGCCCGGCCGATACATGGAGGTGTTTTTACGAAATGTGTTTACAAAAAAGAAAGTTGTTTAGATTTGAGAGTATAACGCCGCATGGCTGCCAAATGCCGGGTTTTTACATTCGAGCTGTTGCACGTATTTTCTATGAAATAACCAGGTACTTACAGTGCGAACTTGCATTAACTTCTGCTTCCTCATTATCAATCGGTGGTAATATCAACAAAGTGCACGCGATTTTCCTTTGACGATGCCGCTACGAGTACATTATCTTAGACAGAATTTTTAAACAATACTTTAACTCTTTAATCGAAAACATACAGGAAACATAAAGGTGGGGACTGACCGCAGCATTTCGTCGTAACGTAACGTCGTAACATCGCTCGCGCCGAGCATCAGCGAGCATCCGAAACTATGGATGGAGCGCACGGCTCGCTGTACTGACTGCCTGAATGCTCGCATCGTAACGTGTTACGTTACGACGAAATGGCTCCGGTCAGTCTCTACCATTAATGTCCACAAAAGTATTTATTTACGAAACAATCGGCGGGTATGTATGAGGAGATTCATGAACGTGGAAGAGGCGAAGAATGTTTGCAAACACAGAGTGGTGTGGCGTTCTATTCAGAGAGAATTCTAGGCAGAGAGCCTACCTCTGCGGGATAGCGGCGCGATGGTTAGTTATAAAGTTAGTATTTATTTTAATAATTTGAAAGAGTGCTTCCTTTATACGGTATAAAAATATCATGACATTACTTCAAAATAGCATTCAAATTTGTATAAGTAGATATTTGAAAAATTAGATTCGTTCAAACATACAAATTGGTTCTAAAATTCACTTAATTATTTTCAAGTTAATAATGAATGGTTTTCATTCATACATTCATACATTCCCGGAAATAATAAAATAATCCAGTATAATACTACATATTCATCAGTTTAAAATTAACCAAAATCCAATATACAGTGCACGACTTCTTTTGTTTTATACATATTTTAATAAATTTATTCAGCTGTTGCTTTTCAACGGACTATTAATAAACACCATACATACAAAATAAAATCACAATAAGAAGAACGTATCGTTTCACTCGATGTAAATTGTGTGTAAAAAAATATTTTAAATATCCGCACGTAAAATAACGTATTACAGGTATTTTCTCCTCTCTCATAATCAACTTTTTTAAGGGGCTTGTAACGTTTTTCAGCAATACAGCTCGTCAACCATCTAGCAGTATTTTCGACATCAAATGTTCAATATGTGATCCACCATGTGTGGCTCAATAATTGCTTGTTACGGTTTGTGCACACATTGTATACTCAAGAATACTCGCCGAAATCCTTTTGGGTGTAGGATAAATTTAAGAAAACAATTTTATGTATAGAAAAAATGTGTTCTTATTGCATGTACAAATATTTCAATTACATACGATTTTTGTAGACCTAGTTAACCCGTTATTAACCTTTCCCTTACGGTGCCATAAAACTTCCGCGTATAACGGTGATATGTATTTTGTACACCATATGAAAATGTGGTTTAAAAACGGGAAAAATGTAAAAATTCCTAAATGTAGCTGTTATTGACCATAGTTGAAGTTGAAATATAAAATTTTTGTAATTTGGTAAGTATCTGAGAACTAGAAAAAAAATACATCGCAAGTAGCCTCAATAGTTAGTGTAGTGACACGACCGCCGCGTAAGACGACCTGCGCATTACTGGCGCAGTAAACTTACTATGATATGCGCGTATACGCAAAGCACGGCACGCACGCACACACTGAGAAACGTTTGTGTATTGGTGATTGTATTCCCGATTTTTCCACAAATTATTTCTATCACTGCAAATTAATAACTTTATATTGTAATACTTTTATGTAATACATAATTATATTACGGAGGAATACACAATTTTTGATTCCGTATCTCATTTAAAAGTCGAGTTTTAGTAAATACATCCATCACCGGGAGGGAAGGTTAAAATATGAATCAAGTTTTGGTACAGTGTTGACTCTAGTTTTAGAGTGGAACTTTAAAACTCTGAATAAGAGTTTTCGTAACTAAACATGGGACCATAATCCGACCTAAGGATGAATAAAAAACAATGTGGATAAGGTCATGATGTATGGCAATATCCAGGTGATATTTGCCAATGATGATAAATTTGAAAATGTTTCTCATCAAAGGCAATAAATAACTTACGTTACTTGATTGATAAGTTAATCAGAGATGTCAATCAATTTTATTAATCAGTTTAATTACCTTAAACATAATAAAAAAAGTCTACCAAATAGTTTTAAAAGAAATCCTTATCTACATGAATTTAGCGCGAGGACATTTCGTTGCACTAAAAATGTATTACTTTGAAATTAAATAAGTTACACCAAAAATATGTATATGGCAAGTCTTCTGCTTCAGACGTTAAACAATCGATAATTAATAATTGTCCGCCTCAATAGAGTACTGGTTAACGTGCTAGGCTACCATGCTGGATGTCCCGGATTCGATTCCCATAAATCGATTCTAGTGATTTTTCAGTCGAATATTTATTTAATATGACCCTGGACTGGTACCTGAAGCGGAAAGCTGATCACCTTTCCTTCGTGTCATTTAATGATCAAGATAACGCTGCTTCTATACCATGCAGTGCCCTATGCACCATTTATTGCGTATAAGGGTCAGAAGAAGAATTAATAATTAATTAATTTATAATTAATATTATTTAAAAATAGGCAAAATTACATATATATCCAGTCGAAAATCGAACCGGAATTCTCTCACACGATACTCAAATGCAGGAAAAAGAGTTTATTACTTTGTCTAATCAATAAACTTGTATTGAAAAACTGACAATATCTGTTGAAACCAGAGATAAGAACCACATTTTGCGTGCACAGAAATGTTAATATCTTTTTCATTACCCCGAGTGAGTTAATTATAAAAAAAAGTAAAGTACACCGAAAGGTATCGAGTTCAGTTTAAACCAGGTTTATTAGATCAAAAGACTTGCACATGTGGAGCGCATATTTGCGTTTGCTAATCGTATATGTTAAAATTTTACTTTATTTACAGAAATTATGATACACATACAGGTTGGCGCAAAGCTGATCACCCTATCGAAAGATATTATAATTTTTTCAAATGTCGTCGTACGTCAATCATATTTGAAAATTGTGAACTAAACAGCTACAGTATACAAAGTATACAGATTGATAACGGGCACAAATGTATATCAATACTGGCGGCAGCCACTTGACGAATATCATCTTTTGCACTTACCGGAAAAAAATTGTAAAGGTCCAAGTAAAGATTTTCATTAACCAAAATATATATTTTTTATTTTCTAAAAAAGTTATTCATAAACAAAATTGGATGATAAATTTTGCGCCACCTTAAATCTGATTGTATAATTCAGTTGTCTAGTTCACAAATATCGCCATTTTCACAAATTATAACATATCCCGATAGGGGGATTGATTTTGCGCCATCTGTATATGCTGAGCAAATATATTCATTAGAAACCATCGCCAGTTTTCAATGGTTGACAAAATTAAGACCCCCATTATGCCTCTAGTTTCATATATTCAGTTGAGTCAATATCCTTTGAGCAGTTACAAAATGAAAGGAAATACGGAATGATCACCATTGCTTCATTTACCTAATGAAGAATGACGTCATTTAAGTCACTCCTGAGAGGATGGTGTACGAGGAATGAGTAATATATGTATCTCATTGTGACGCGGTTTTCTAAATTACTGAAAGTACTATTTAGAGACTTCCACACGTACACTGAACTCTCATATTCAGTGGTTCATAAAGATAAATAAAGATTTATGATTCAGCAACGTCATTAATTTGGACAAATGATTGTGTGCATTTATCATAAATTTATTAGTTTTTATAAAGTGATATGGTTAAAAATCTCCAATACAATAATTACACACAGTATTAAGTTGTAGTTCCAATATATAAAAAAATAGCTATTCCGAATGGACCAATTTAAAATACCGATTATTGAAAATACGTTTTCTTTACAGCGATACTCTTATATGATATATCGCTCACTCCTTTCAAGAACGTCATAAATCAAAAAACTTGATTTTTCAGCAGAACGTTTTTAAAGTTTAAAAATATAATGAAATGTATTAAAAATAAATATCAAGCCACTTATTAAACTTTTTACTGTGCAACAGATCTTTTTAGGTTTAACCTGAGGGTTCTTTCTTCATTTGAAAAATATTTAGTTTATATAAAGAAATAATTAAACAATACCTTTTCTTCAAAATGCAAAAACAACACTTTCTGCCCTGTAGCGGGTAAATATTAAGTTAAAAATATGCCTCTTTTGCTGGGATATGGTACAATTTCTGGGCATTCCGAAAACATACTCAAGTGAAAACTGACGATTTTTGATTTATGACGTTCTTGAAAGGAGTGAGCGATATTGTATATTCTTCTATAAATTGTTAAAGAGTTACACTAAGGTACTTGTAATGTACGTGATGTCTTTAATATTGTATTCCACCTACTATCTACATATATGTTTTCTTATTCATCGTGTCAATAAACGTTGTTGACACAATGGTTGTTTGTTAAGAAGTATTCGTAGAATGTTAAAATTTATCAAAATTAATTTTTGGAATAATTCGCTGAATATTAAAATGTTTATCATTGCCAAATGAATGATAAATTATCATAACTTAAAAGGACAATAATTTAACTAAGGTTTAATGTAAATTGCAAATAATATCGGAAATAAAATGATTATAATGTTTTTTTATGAAAGGTAATAGACTTCTTGTGCTTTAATAGATCAATAATTATAATAATTGTACACTTAGATCAAAGCATTAATATTTATCTAGATCCATGACTTGTACAAGACGATGAAATCGTTAAAAACCGGATTCAAGTTATTTATATTATTAAAACGTTCTTTCAAATATTTTAAAGTACAGTACGAAATATAATAATTACATACTACGAGCTTAGATCTGGTTTTCTAGCTACTAAATAGCAGTACCTAAGTAGCTAAAATTTTATATATGGGTACGTATTTTATTATTCTCTTTTTCTTAAAAATGTTTTACTTTCTTATTGCTAAAAAATCGTGACAATACATTTGCACGTCATGGGATTTTTATTTACTCGAGATCTTTTCCTAATATTAGTATATTTCTGAGCGAAATAAAACTCTCCGAATGATGTAACCCGTGACGTCACTTCTCCCTTGGTGAGTCATGCCACCCTCTATACAGAATCTCCTTGGAAAGCAGATGGTTAAATGTACCCCCTCTTTGCTGTACTCTGCCCACAATGAAGAAATAAAATATATTACCCTGTGTTATACGGACTAAACTGAACTTATCATATTTTTTTTATTTTTTTTATTTTTTTTTATTAACTCCTGTAATTGGAGATAATCCAGATTTTGTGAACAAGTATTTGGACACACTCAAAATGTTGAACTTATCATAAAAATTAAACATGAAAACGTTCGACTGTTTTCGACGTTTTAAAAAATACATATAAAAAGTGTGTTAATAGTTTTGGTTTTACAATTCCCAACAAAAATACGAGTAAATATCAGTTATTTCTTTGCTTGATTCCAAAATGGCCATTGAGTTATTTTGAAAAAAAAATTAATAAATATATTTTTTAACATTTCTGGTAAACAATTTTTATCCGTTTTAGTAGGCAATGGTTGTCATGTTTTGTCATGCACTAGGTCTTGTGTTTGATTCCCGATTGGTTCAGCATTAATATAACTGTTTTTATAGTGTAATGTGTGCTTAATACCCCTACTAACCTTTGAAGTGCGTAATTAACGATCAAAATAATGCTGCATTATTCGGTGATAAAACGATTCAGAGGACAGTAAATAATATATTGAGGGAATATTCTCAAACCCAGAATTCATCTCACCGGAGACCATCGAAGAGGTCACATGTCTGTTCACGCCCGATTGTTTTAAAAAATGCATATTGGATATTTTTTGTTTTTTTTTGGAATATAAATAGAAAAACATTTTTTTTACTCAATAACCTCTTAATAACTCCTGTCTTTTAAAAACTGTATAATTATTTCGAAAAATCATATTTTTTCAATGCGAAAGCGGTGTTTTCAGACAAAAATCAATTACGTAAAATGTTGCCAGGATTTAGAGATAATTAAGTTGCGACTTAACTAATACTGGACCTGAAGGGATTTTTGCTGTGCCCAAGACATATCGTAGTCATACAGGAGAAAGTGACCAAGTGCATTGTTTTACAAAAACGTAATCTTTGACTATTTGATATCTTACTAGCTTAATATTGCCCTGAAAAAAACCCAAAGGATTTGAAACTTGTAAGTATAATATATTGACTTGTTAAAAATGACTACCTGCATTGGTGTTTATTTTTTTGCCGAGCAAAAGTGACTTAAATGGCCCTCCTGAGCATTTTGCGTTTTGGTAGTTGGTCACTTTCTTCTGTACGACTACGATATGTATATGTACATATTTTGAAAATGTTTTTTTAATGTGCTATGGCTCAAGTTATGAGGGTTAAAACTATATGGGCGCTTTCAGCCTGTTAATGATAACATACGTAATATACAAAAAATCCATATATCACGGAAACGTAAATTAAGCTTAATAACAGGAAAATAAAAGATCCTTGAGTATAATAACACATAATTTGAGGACAATTAATGAAAATGCCGGGAAAATAAATGCGCTAAGCACGCAGCTTTGCCTTTAGATTAGTGATACGAGTTCTACGTATCTCGAAATGTAATGTGCAATCGTGTGGGTGTACACGCGTATTTCTGTATGACAGAAGGATTTTTTTTGCAAAATACTAATTTAATTAATTCAAATAATTTTAATGTAACGGTATTGACGCTGTAGAGTCGTAAAAATATACCAGGTTGTTTGTTACTTTCAAAAACCAAATCAATGACGAAGGAAAAAAATAAAGTCGGATTTTAAATACATTACCATTTTGTGAGATTTCGTAATTAAGGTTTAAATCTTTACAAAAACAATGAGTTATTTTTGACATCTCAACATAGATGAAAAATATTATGAAAGTCTAGGCATTTACAGGTCTTATTACCCGTAATAGGCGGGTTAAGTGATCATTTTATACACGCGTAGCATTCACCATTCCAGCCATGATTGACATCCACACTACTAAAAAATTTGGAACTCAAACATATACCATAAATCTCATGTCGCTTCTTATTTGAGTTTGCGGCAGAATCTATGGTTGATTTGAGAAAGCTTTTATTTAGCTAAGACTCTGTTTACAGACTTCCATATTCTTCATCTATGTTGATATGTCAAAAAGTAAAAACAACTCCGATGTGCAAAAACCCAGATTTTGAACAAGATTTGGACACACATAACGTTGTCTTTTCATTGCATTTCAATGCAATAATAATAAAACTTTACATATTAACATGCAACATATAAAACTTCTTATATTATGGCTTTTTCCGTCTGTGTAGTAATGCTTTTTTTTAAACCCTTACCCGCACCCCAATGGTGCATAGGGCACTGCGACATATAAACTCAGTGTTATCTTGATCGTTTACACATGAAGGAAAGGTGATCAGCCCTCCGCTTCAGGTACCAGTCCAGGGTAATATTGAATAAATATTACAGTGAAAAAATCACTTATATTTATTTTACCCCCCTTGGGAATCGAACCCGGGACCTCCAGAACGGCTACCGAGCGTGCTGACCATTACACTACGGAGGCGGACGTAATGCTTATAAATAAATATATTATTGAACATCTGTTTAGTTATGTATGTAATATAATTTCAATGTGATTCCATTGAATAGTTATAAATAACAAGTCAATAAAACTAACGATATTACAAGGTTGCGTAGAGAGTACGGCTGTCCAAACTTAAAACACAGTAAGGGCCTTTTTTTTATAGCACGTTTTTTTGCATTTTTGGACTAAGTAGAATCTACTTAGTCCAAAAATGCAATAAAAACGTACTACAAAAAATGTCCCTTACTGTGTTTTGAGTTTGGACAGCTGAGTAGGTATTGTAGTATTTTCCTATACCTACACGTCACGTACCTGCATCTACATAAGCCCATAACTGGGAAGACAGACATCATGAGTGTTTTATGATTTTGTCTCTAGGATAGACAGTATAAAAAGTTTGAGAAATAACTTCAATTGAAAAAACTGAAATATTCGAAATAATTATTTTTAATTAAAAGTATTTTTTTTCGACATCTCATCAAAGATGAAGAAGAATATGGAAGTCTGGCGTTTATGGGGCTGACGACCGTCATAGGCTGGTTTAAGTGATCACTTTATACACGTGTAACATTCACCAATTCTACCCATTATTGACAACCACACTACTCAACTTCTTGGAAGTTCTATATATATATATGAACCAATTTTGAAACATTATTCTTGAATTACTAGAACTTCACTACAGACATCTATTGGTGAGATGAAAAGAATATTTTTACTAAGCAAAAACTCTTTAATTAGTATGTGAGGTCCTAATCCTGGATTATAATCACACACCTGAGAAAGCCAGAAAATATCATTTTTATTATTTAAGCTTATAATTTGACCAGATAATTTATTTATTTGTAATTGAAGATAATCCAGATTTAGTGAACAAGTATTTAGACACACTCAAAATGTTGTAATATTAAAATATTATAATTACAGTGAAAAGTTGACTAGTTAAAAATATATGTAAACAGTGGAACCTCTCATAACGAGGATCTCTCGTGACGAGTTATTTGCATGACGAGCAACAACAAAAAAGTGAAAAAGTCGCTCCCTTAACGAGCGACATCTCGCGTAACGAGTTACAGAGAAAGGTCAAGTCCCTTTTTCACGACATTCACTTGTGAGCCGGGACTTCCACGCCAGTCAAAACAAAAAAGTTCCGTTCAACGAATGTTTCACTAAACGAGAAAGATTCTGATACGAATTATGTTCGTTATGAGAGGTTTCACTGTATAACTGAAAAAGTTACTTTGAACTTTTATTTCTAACGAATTTGGGATTTTTAAGTATGTTGTCGAATCAGTATCGTCAGGAAGCAAATGATACCGAAAAAAAACTAAACTAACTAACTAACTAACCATCACGCCGCTTCCCCGCAGGGGTAGGCAGAGAGAATAGAGCGCCACACCACTCTGTCCTTGCAAACATTCTTCGCCTCTTCCACGTTCATGCATCTCCTCATACATACCCGCCGATTGTTACGACTCCTAACCTGACCAATAAAAAAAAACGAAAATGTGATTAATATTAGATTTTTTTTGCCGAATAGAAGTTATGATAAAATTTTCTTCACTGCTTAGATAAAACGTCAACTTGCACATGTAATTGATGCACAGGAATTTTCTTTTCTGCAAATATTGTTGTACATGTAAGGATTTATTAAATTCTTTTTCGCAGATATATAGTTTACAAAATATTTGTTCTTCACAGTTGAACTTATTTCTTTTTTCATTATACCGTTTTAAATCAAATATATAAAAAATATTTTTCTCTCTTAACCTAGATTAAATACATCGCACTTATTTGGTATATAACGTACAATATGAAATTACAGTTATACAAAGTAAATTACGTCAACTATCAACTATCAAATAATACCAAAAGCGATCTCACATCATTTGGGTTGGGATAGAATCACCGATTCAGTGAGTCAGTTTTTCCAATAGGTGTGCCAGTAAAATACAATTAGTTATGTCACAGATATAATCACACATTTTAATTATATGAAATTTATCAATACATATCTATGTTAATATATATATATATATATATATATATATATATATATATATATATATATATATATATATATATATATATATATATATATATATATATATATATATATATATATATATATATATATATATATATATATATATATATATATATATATATATATATATATATATATATATATATATATGTATATATATATATATATATATATATATATATATATATATATATATATATATATATATATATGTATATATATATATATATATATATATATATATATATATATATATATATATATACATATTTATATATATATATAAATATATATATATATATATATATATATATATATATATATATATATATATATATATATATATATATATATATACATATATATTATAATTTTATAGCTGAGAAAAGCATTATCGATAAAATTAAGAAAGGTGTGTTGAGATAGTTTGGGCATGTAGAACTAATGAGTGTGGAAAGAATCGGTAAAACAAATTTATGAGGCGAATGTAATTGGAAAAAGGAGCAGAGGAAAACCGAGAAAAACTTGGCACGATCAGGTATGCCAAATACTTGAAAGCGGTCAAGTTAGGATTCGCAACATTCGGCGGGTATGTATGAGGAGATGCATGAACGTAGAATAGGCGAAGAATGTTTGCAAAGACAGAGTGTTGTCGCGTTCTATTCTCTTCTGGATAATCTTCTTAATTAATTCTTCGTGGAATGA
Organism: Brachycentrus maculatus; assembly: GCF_059751285.1. NCBI lineage: Eukaryota > Metazoa > Arthropoda > Insecta > Trichoptera > Brachycentridae > Brachycentrus > Brachycentrus maculatus. The sequence goes on along the minus strand of NW_028280814.1, from coordinate 821,198 downwards.
ATGTATGCTTATTTTTGTGAATATAATTTCATTAATTTGGATTTGGTAGTCACTTTGTGGTAACACCTTTACATTTTAATTAAAATTTTACTTGGCAATTACAAGTATTTCTGTCACAATAGATTTAAAGAAATAGAGGTATTAACCAAGTAAAATAAAAAAAAATGTGAATATAATGTTATATGTTATTTCAACGATATAATTTATCGTCCAAAAGAATTTCTTCAGTAAAATAATATAATATTAGTCCGCCTCTGTAGTGTAATGGTCAGCACGCTCGGCTACCGTTCTGGAGGTCCCGGGTTCGATTCCCAGGGGGGTCAAATAAATATTAGTGATTTTTTCACTGTAATATTTATTCAATATTACCCTGGACTGGTACGTAAAGCGGAGGGCTGATCACCTTTCCTTCGTGTGTAAACGATCAAGATAACACTGTGTTCATATGAAGCAGTGCCCTATGCACCTTTGGGGTGCGGATAAGGGTTTAAAAACAAATATAATATACAGTTATTAAATATCTGTATACACAAGTTATGCAGATATTTAATTTAAATATCAAATTTAACGCAGATTGATTGAGTTCTTCAGTGTTATAAGAAATCCTTTATATAATTATTTCAATTAAATAATGCGGTAGCTCCAAAATTCAACAAAGTAACAATCCAAATACGATTTGGTCTCTGGACCCACCATAATTCTATGTTAATTTTCGAATACCAAATCCGAAGTGCGCATTAATACAAACAGTATTAATACTTCGGTTACATTCTAATACCAAATATTGAATTGTAATTATTGAAAATCACTTGGAAATACGAAATTTTATATGATAAATAGTCATAATGCAATCTTTTTTTGGTCCGTCCGTAGGAAGAATGAAGTTGATATTTGGAGACGAGTCGTAAAACCATTTTAATTAACCAATTTAAATATTTTAGTTGATACTACAAAAAAAAAGAATCATGATATTCTTATATAATCTTAACATTTAAAATAATACAACAAAAATTTATTAAATTTGAGATGGTTTTTTAAAATTAATTTTAAGGAAAAATAGCATAGTTTTTTTGCTACGATTGTTCGTTTTAACAATTTTTATTGTATTTAAATAGTTTCACAAAATCATCACCTTTATCATTGTGTTTTTTGTGTTAATTTGTAAATCTGTTCTAAGTTTCTATTTCCATATATTAATAATAATTAATAATAAAGGCAAGGTAAGTATAACGGTTAAAATATAATAAATAATCAAAAGTAAAAGTGGTGTTAAAGTAAATTTGTGTTTTATTAGTTTTTAAGTAAACACTTAATAACTTTATAGTGGTTTAATATTGTTACAAAACGGTAGTTTTTCATATATTAACAAGACATTTCTACTTATTTAATATCTTAGTATATTCTTGTTACGCTGTGCTTTTCGAAAAAAGAGAAAAAAATTGTTGCGTTTTTTTTTAAATGTATTTTTATTTTTCGTGTAAAATAGGCATTTAATCGAGTTGTTTTTAATAAATGTTTAATAAAATGGATCTTAAATTTATATTTCTTACATTACATTTAAATTATTTAATAATAAATAAAGTTTACATAAATGCCTAAAAGAATTTTACTTACTTAAAAAAAAATTATTCAGTCCATTAATTTTTAAAAGAAAGAATAATTATTTTAAACTTCCTTTTATTCAAATCAATTGTAACTTCGATAAAGTAAGATATTGCAATCGAATGAGAAATAAAGTGAAATTTTCAAGTGCATTTAAAATTAATATGAGAACTGGCACAGTTCTCAAGCAAATTAAAGGAAATTTCTCAATTAGCTTTATATACAGTGTTCTCTTTTTTTAACAGATAAAGTACGGTTGCATTTAGAATGGTAAAAATAAAGAGTATTTTTATTTTTCTAAAACACGTGTTCTGTAATTAACAGTGACCGTAATAATTTACCTTCACAATAACAATTCAATGGGTTTAATATTTTTTCTGACTGATTTTTAATAAGAGACCTTTTTAAATTTAAAAAATAAGTAGTGATATATTATAAAAAAAGATTAAAAAATAATGTATACTGAATGTAAAACTTACGATCTGTTTATTAGTTTATTAGCATGTATGGATAAACACATTTAGATTATATTTACCTTTTTACTTACTGAAAAAAAACTTTAAAGGGTATTGCAACGTAGAACATATTTCATATGCATTTCTATTACCACAAACTCACGAATAATTTTATGATTTTTTTTTAAATAACACAAAACTATATATTTTTATTTATTGGCAAAGCACCCACAATTGAGTGATACATGAAACTAGATTTCATCGAATCAAGTTTCATTAATATGCTACTTTAAAATTTCCGTCATATTTATTTTTATTATATGATTGACATTGACAGTATGATGAAATTTGTTTCACAGTGATTTAATTTTTAGCACATTGTTTTTATCTTAATTGACATATCGAGAAATAAATATCTGTGAAAATACGACGTTTCGATCACTTTCAAGTCACACAAAATATAGGCCAACGTAGTTATGTATTTTATAAAAAAAATACATCGCTATGATCAAATAAAATACACCCCTCTAACTAGATGAACACATAAAATTAAATTTCATAACAACCTATAGTATAATATCATGAGTTTATTTTTTTAATCAAAATATTGATATGTTTCTCATATACAAATAATTTATACTCACAAAGTTCTTTTTCAACGCAAGGTTTAATTATACCTGTGCAATATATTTAATTAGCCAGTAGAAATTCACTCTACTCAACGTCTGTATACATTTTCTCGTTTCTAATAACATTCCATTGCATCCTTCTATTATCTAAGTATTCTTATTACATACTTATTTCTACAAAGAACCGAGAGAATGCTTTTTGCGAAGGTCTTAGTACGTGATGGTATTCGTCTATGAAAAGTAAAGAAACATAATCCGGCAATTATCTTATTAATGTTCTTATTTCTTATAATGAAACAGTATTAGGAAATTTTCGATGTGCGAATTAAAAAAAATGACTACATTTTTCTTGTGTAATATCTTCGTGTTTACCATATATTTTTGATAAATTGATTTTAATTGCAAAATTTTAAATGTTTTTTTTGTTGGTATTAGTGAAAGTTATTTGAATGAATATGTCAGTAAAAGTTTGACAATTCCAACCAATGAAAAACGTAATAATTATTTTAGGCTTGTAATTTCTGTAATAAATATTAAACGTGATAAAGTAGTATAGTGACGTATGCAAAGGGTGTAATTACATTCAAGTCAATTCGGAGAAACGAATAGTATTATTTATTTATTGCTTATTGTAATTTTTGTGAACGCCTTACTAAGCACGACCAGTGACTAGACGTTAAATTACATTATAACATATGTATATAATATATATATATATATATATATATATATATATATATATATATATATATATATATATATATATATATATTTACACATATATATATGTATATATATACATATATATATATATGTGTAAATATATGTACATATATATATATATATATATATATATATATATATATATATATATATATATATATATATATATATATATATATATTAACATATATATATATATATATACACCAAAAGTCCATTGATTCAAAACTCGGCTGACTGAATTTTGCCTAAAAAACTCAAAATTCACATTCACTAAAAATACTATACATATTTAACATGTAGTTATCTTTCAGCGATGAGGTCCAGCTTTGCATTCCCTGCTCTGTCACACCTTAATTCCATTTTTTTTTTACCTCGGTACTATATGTATATGTTAACAAAAGGATAAGCCATAATGTACTTACGTATTCATATAAACTATCAGAAATTGGATAGCCATTAGGTACCTACATATTCATATACCGTGTTATACAAAAAAGTGATTTAGTGGTAAATTGATAACCTGAGTTTACTGGTGAATTTATGGCTGCTCTGTCACGATTCTATTCCTCTTCTTTATCACGTACCTACTTGCATGCTAAAAAATACCATACGACAGTAGAATGTTTCTATGTACAATATACTCGCACATTAAAAAAAATCCACACATAAAATATGTGTACAAAACCGCAAAATGCTCTCAGAATATCATAAAATTTAATGTTAAAACTTGTACTAATAAAAAAATATTTGGTAACGATTTAATCCACTTACCTTCCTTCTGATTTTTTTTTACTTGTAATTTATTTTGAAGAGATTTTTTAAATTACATATTTTTTATCGAAACAGTATGTTGAAAATAGGCATAATTCAAGACGACAGCTAATGTAACGGAGTTGGAGTCCTTAAATTTTCGATTTGTACTACCTATACCCACTCCCAAATAATTATACAAAAAAGGTCTATTTACTTGCAAAAAATTATTAGACTATCAGCAAATAACTTATTTAGCACTTTATTTCATCGACAAATATAATTACCTATAAGTGTAGAAAGTTTAAAATATCTACTGGAAATATGGTATAGTATGGTATGATCTTTCTTGAAATTAAGAAACTAATCATATGAACCATTTACCCTTCTAAATTCCGGTCAGAAGCTTTTAGCTGATAAAAGTTCTAAGTATAAATATATGTGTGTTACATCAACCCATGAAATAATTTGTCAAATTGAATTACAGAACGAAAAAATGTCACCACGTCACGAAACAAAGTCACGGAATATACAAAAAGCAGAATGAGCAAGATTTTGCCAAGAGTCTAACTTCTACCGCCTTCAGAAAAGTTTCTTTTTAATTTCTTGTAAATTTTGTGATGACTTCGGATGTGAAGTATGCGTGTTTTAGCATCTGAATAAGTACCCATTTGTCCTCAGGAAGGCAGTAATTTAGTTTAGTTAAGTCGTAGCACTGGGATCCAACTGAAATTGGTACATATTACGAATTAGCTAATGAACTAGTGGGGCTTCTGCTGTGGCAGTGGACAGTGGACAGGCCACGACCTCTGGTCACACTGCCCACTCGTGACCTAATACCTACTTAATATTTAGGACTATTAGTGAGGTACTTATACGCACCACAGCATTCGCCACTACGCTCACGCAACTATGGCAGCTCGAGTACACGTGACTTGTCAAATTTTTAACTTAATTAAATGAGACTGGGAAGATACTAAATGAATACCAATGTGCCATTTCGGGCCAGATTTTACAAAAAAATAAGGTACTTTTGTGCTATAGGACATCGCCAATTTTAGTAGACCGCTTGCTAGGTAATATATATATATATATATATATATATATATATATATATATATATATATATATATATATATATATATATATATATATATATATATATATATAAATATATATAATTCTTCCTGGCTCCATCCCAACTTATTGCAGACTGTGTTGTAGACTGTTAGGGTCCGCTCTCCTCGTCCAGGTTGTAGGTCTAGAAGGACGGAAGGAAGGTGACGTTGTCCATGATAGAAGTCATGGACAATGTCACCTAGGTCATGCCAATTTTGGACCCTCTTCTTGGACGAACTTGTATACTTTGCTTGCCCCTGGATCTCGCAAGCTGGCGCTGACACATACCGAGAATAACTACCCTCGAAATACACCTGACGGATATAATCTTATCTACTTAACAGAAAAAATTGTAAAAGTCCAAGTAAAAAAAATCTTTGCTCATTTTTTTTTATTTGGTGAAAATTTTTGTACTTAGAATAACTATCACGAACCACAGTTTATATAAAAATATAATGTTATTTACGAGTATATCGCGCGTTCCAGGGCTGGAATTACAACTGTCTGGAAAAGATGACGACGTGAAATACGTTGAGAGTAGGTAACATTAATTTTACTTATGTTCGTTAAATAACAAATGTTTATCAATTTTCTTTACGGTATCCTCAACTTTCTGACAATACTAATCTATAACCGGTTTCGAATAATAAAATAAATAAAAGTTATCTACACTTCGTGGTTAACGCGTTATCTTTTCACTGTAACTTCAGCCCAAGTAGTTTTAAAATTTCGCATTCAAACAGGTATTTACTTACTAAGATAAGCGTTCACGTTTCGTGATTATAATTTGGATAAATAAGTTTGCCAACCTGAAATTACATGTACATAGTCGGTAAATCAATCTTCAACATATCGCAATGGGTTAGATTTAATTCATAGAAGAAATAGGATACATTATTATGAAATATAGTATAGTACAGTGGTTTTTAACCGGTGCTCTGCGAGCTTCTTGCAAGTGCTCCGCGAAATTATGAAAACCAAACTTTAATGTTGGCTCATTTACTGTGTGATTTGAGTTGCAAATATCAAGAAGAAGAACAATTAAGTACTCTATTAACAGATCGTAGTCTAAAAATAAAATTCTCAGAAATAACTCTGGATGACTTTTTGATTTTTGTTCGAGACGAATACCCAGTTCTCTCTAAAAGGGCACTCAAAATTTTATTACAGTTTTCAACCTCATATTTGTGTGAGGTACGTTTCTCGACATTAACCAATATTGAAACGAAGAAACGCGAAAGGCTTTGCAATTAGAATAAAGAAGTGAGAGTTGCCATATCAAATATTAGGCCTAATATCGCTAAAATTTGTAAATATCGACAAGATTAGGATCGATATTAAATAATTTTCGTCGCAAAAAGTTTCATTGGAGTATTTATGTTTTCGTACATTTTTGATTAATTTAATTTTTAACTTGTCTGCAATAAAACAATCAGTATTTTCAATAAAAGTTATCTTTGCGTGTTTTTAATCATTAGTTTGGTGCACCGCGAATTTTCCTTATGATCAAAAGTGCTCCCTGACTTCAAAAAAGGTACAGAACCACTGGTGTAATAACTCAAATAAAATAATAACCTTACGGTTAGTTAGAATGTGAACCAGTTTAGTGATAGTAGTAATATTGATAGTATAATTTAGTCATTTCAAAACACTGATTTTTTTAAAACCAATTAATGTTTTTGGTAGATAACGACACAGAATTTCTTCAATGATACGTCGCATATTTTCGTGATATTATTTCACTTTTGTGAATAATTTTATATTTATTTATTAACGTGTTAATTTTTTTCACGATAGTGGAATCAAATCAAAGCGGCCGAAACAAAAATTGATAGGAAAACGATTAAAAGATTTCGGAATATTAAAATAGCAGGTAACTAAAAAGCAACCTATTGAAATTTAGCAACTGCAATGTTTTACATTTTAGAAAATCTTTATTATCATGCAGGTTTTTTCCAATTAAGAGTTTAAATAATTGTAGTTTTCGTCAAACTCGAATTCAATCATTATTATTATTTTTCTTTTTGTTATATTAGTAGTAGCTAACGACAAAATGCCGAGCCCTTTTCTAGTGGAACGGAAAATCTGCTGACAGTCAACAGTCCGGCGTCTCCTGAGGAGTTTTACGAGGTTTTCTTCCAGCAATGAGCAAATGTTGAGAAGTTTCTGTTTGGTCCACACTAGATTATCCCTCCAGTTCCCAACACAGATTAAAATAAAACATTTTTTAAAGTTAGAAAACACAAAAGTCCACTTAATGATTTATAAACCTTGTACATAATAAGCAAGGTAGTAATAAATGCAATTCCCATCTTAAAAAAAGTAACTATTGATACTGATTTAATACAGTAGTACGAATATTAGAGATTTTATTAGTTTTTTATCCTTTTTTTAACACGTTCAAATAAGCGAGCTCTATGTATATTTTGGTAATATTTTGTATTGTGAGATTAAACAAATTTTACAGTAAAAACGAAGAGAGGATTTGCGTTCTAAAAAGTTTTACTCTGACATCATTCTACTGGCCATGACAATAAATCTATGCTTAAAACGTGAGGTGTAGAGATATCACATCGTGTTTATTGCCCAGAGTATTCCGGCAGATTACAAAGTTCCTATTATTCACGTTCAAGGCCTTAAGATAAAAAATCTTCTTTCTCTGTTTTGGTCAATTTTATTTCTCATTTCGACGATTTATCATTTTATTACCACTATTATCACGAATACTTTAATACATTGTGTCCCATAAATCGTGGATAATTCTAAGACTGGTGATAAACCTGGGTATGACCTATAAAAGCATCTAGACATGTCCTCAGTAAAACAATATATTTTTGTAGGAGCACTTGAAAATATAGAAAACTGTACTTTGCGCCATTACTTCGTATGCCATCGCTAAAAAGTGAGACACTTTTGAATGTTCTGATTGTGTGTTGCGGTCTCAAAACTTATCGACTGTTTTTTCAATAACACTTACGATTATTTTTGGCAAATTTGGATTGTACCAAATTTTCAATCGATTTTCTCCAAATATATTTATCTATCTTCGAAATACCATTAATAACCTTGAGTCTAAATTACGTACGTTTTTGTTTCGCATAAAAATCTAGAATTCAATGATTGCTTGCACAGCCATCTGAAAAGAAAACTAAATGTAATTGTTTATTATATTGCTCTTAAGAATTCAAATTACTGTACGATGAGTTCACGTCGCCATAGAAACTTATTGACAGCTCACTTTTTATTGTAATTTTGTCAATCGTTTGCCAATATAATTAGCCACTCTGTAAATATCTTCACATTCAAAAACGAAATGCCGCCTTAAATAAGCTAAGCAAATAAAGGTCAAACATAGAATATTTTTATTCATACATCATTTATCCATCAAAATATGTTTTTCAAATCTGAAGAGAAGTTAGTTTTATAAAGCTTCACAAAATTATATAAGAAAAAATGGATACTTAATAGTTTAATCATGAATTTCCTGTTTTTTCAAACACTTAACTTGGCGCTATCATACCATATACGATTATTGTCCTTTTTTATATTGATGATTGAGGCTTTTTTTCTGTTCCTCTAAGCGTACGTTATTCGTGTTTAGCAAACACGCTGTTTCAAATAAATAATTATTTTGGAGAATGTCAGTAATGGATTACGTTATTGACTGGTCATGCGATTATTTTTTTACGTATAAAATTATACCAATTACACACCTACTTTGATCATTGTTTCTTGGGAGATATTCTAATTAAAAAATATATTTGTCATTCTATGATTTATTTCGTTCAAATTCACTAAGCCTCTGGCTATAATATGACGTGTTAGAATATTTATTACTTTAAATTAAAATATAACTTTTACATTTAAATTGACTTAAATCGCTACGTTTACTAAAATAATAATATTATCTGCTTAGTGCCTGGCAATTTTATCTACTCTGGTCATGATAACAGGTTTTGAAAGGTCTGTTTAAATATCTTCCTGTTGGTATTTTATTTTCAAGTGTCCTTGGTATATTTATTTATGCTTATTTTATATTTCGTACGCAACAATCGATACTTTACTGAATACTATATTCATACTCAGCTTCCTTTTAATGATTAATGCGCTGCGTTCTCATATTTCAACATATAAAACTTATCTTACAAATATTCATCAGGGATCAATGTCATGTTAAACAAATAATTACAAACTTTTTCGTACACACTCTAGCTTCAAAATTATAAAACACGAATCTCATAAAACACTTGTGAATGGGAACCTGGGAAAAATGTTTGGTTTAGACGATATATCTTTCAACATTATTTATGTCGTGATAATTTAGATTATTTATTATAGGCGTTTAAAAAAATCACGCTTGTGTTTGCCACGTGCTAAATTAAGAGTTCCGACAATGAGTGAAAGTCGATGTCTATATTTTCTAAAAAATAAACAAAAGACATTAATATATTCCACCATTCAGTATTCAAACCCTTATCCGCACCCCAATGATGCATAGGGCACTGCATCATATAAATGCAGTGTTATTTAGATCGTTAACACATGAAGGAAAGGTGATCAGCCCTCCGCTTCAGGTACCAGTCCAGGGTAATATGGAATAAATATTACAGTGAAAAAATCACTTATATTTATTTGACCCCCCTGGGAATCGAACCCGGGACCTCCAGAACGGTAGCCAAGTATGCTGACCATTACACTACGGAGGCGGACAAAACTATTCCACCATAGAGAAATATATTTTCAGAACTTTGATTATCGTTGTTAATAATGGCAATCATCATTCAATACTCGTATCTTAAAATATCTTTTTGGCGTTTATTTGTTTATTTATAAAATGTGTTAATAATCAGTGTGAGTAGTCATAGATAATTGGTAGATATTGATCTACAATAATCATTTTTGATAAAAACACCGGAAAATTTATGATTCATGAGGTACCTAACTATTTATATTGTTCAAATATTTTAATAATCTTTATGCCTCAATGAACTCTCGTGAATATTATATTACTTGTTTACACAAATATTATTAAGGTGGATGCACAATTAAAAGCGAATATGAACTGCTCCGCGCAAGTATAGTGCGCGATTCGCGCTGTGTCTAGGGCAGTGGTTCCCATAGTGGTCCGTACGGACCCTATGGAGTCCCCGGGAATTAAAATTGATTTGGGGGTCCCTAAACAACGTCAGGGGATCCGTGCAAGGTTGAATACGTGGTAAAATAGAAATAATTTTTTTAATGAATTAATTGTTAGCTTATTATAGAACGATTTTCGTCAACGGTAAAAATGCCATCTTCCTCAATCTTTATATTATTTTTAATCTGGAGTAACGACACCGAACGGGTAGAAAATACTTCTTTAGCAAAATGTTCAATTAATATTTTTTTACGTCACAATTTACCCACCATTCAAGGATCAAAGTTAAATTTGTAATTTTTCTGTTATGCATTTATGTAGTTTTCACCCTGAGTCCGTTGACGAGTTTTGACTATGGAAAGGGGTCCGTGGGGCGAAATAGTTTGGGAACCACTGGTCTAGAGTTACACTAGAGTCGAGTCCGATTCGCTTCGGTTTGTTCCGACAATAAACGCACGGCGAATACACAGCTTCTCCAATAGAGATGTTGCGGTTGCTCTAACTCAAGAAACTAACTTGATTTAATTAAAACTAATTCTTCTGACTGTGTAAATTTACACACGCCTGCGACAAATTTATTCAAGTTCATTTTCAAATTACAAATTCATATGCTTGCGACAAATTTAGCGTAACGTATCGACGAACAAATATCACAATATTCAACGTTTTAAATCATTTTTTAAAATCTCGATGCAACACGAATGCTATTTGACAGGCTTTCTGCAGACTAGACATTTCATTGGAAATCTAGTGTTGCTGATTTATTTTTTAAAAATACGATTTAATTTGAAAAAATGTTCTTCCTTGTGGAATAAAATAACAACTGCAAATTTTCCCACATGAATTTTATTTGACCAGCAACCGGGTTTCGTCAGTTTCATTTTTCAATGATCAGTCAGACCAGATCAATCAGACCAATCTGATGATGTCGATTACGATGAAACCCGGTTGTTGGTCAAATAAAATTCTTACGGAAAAAAATACATAGTTGTTATTTTATTCTTAAAATGCAGTTCCACCAAGAAATGTCAGTACAAAACTTAAATCAAATGTTCTATTTTGCAAAATTTTCTTCATCACAAATTATTACTTTAAAAATAAAACATTACAGGAAACCGGCTTTACAAACCATTCGATTACCAATCGCTTGATCGCTATTTTCAAGATTTAATATATCAAATACATTTGCTTTAAAGAGGTTAGTACAAAAATACAAAGAAAAGTATGGCAAACCCGCCATTGATCGAGACGAACATCACGTTGCACAGTGATTCGCCCAGAACAAGCCAGCAAGACAAAAGTCAATTCAATGAATCGACTTATTGATGATAACATGATAATAACAACCCCCCATTAGTCACAATTCCAGGTAATTATTATGGCAAATATTCCAGAACGATGAGTCATAAGCGGTTGAAATGAAGTGATAAGGTTATTCCTTTTTTGTAAACAATTTAGTTGCTATTTTGCAGTGCTTTCAATAACATCTTACAAGACTTGAAGTGAAGAATATTACTATTTCTGTAATGGATTTTACTTAAAAGGGTATGAATTTTTTTATTTTATTTTAAATTTGGTTCAAATGCACGACAGTATGAGTTATGATAGAGTTTGAAAAACTACGTAAAAATTGTAATTTTTTTTTTCGTTTTAAATTTTTGAACGTATGCATCTTTTTGTCCCCAGATGTATCCAGGCTAATTTTTTGATATTGTGTAGCTACATTCATTAGCTATACAACGATATATAATTTTTATAAGACATATAGTAGCAATTTTCATTTATTTATTTTTTTCCGATCGTGAGTGCTCTCTCTCGAAATTAGAACTATTTGAAGAATGGCGGAAACATGCGAAAGAAGAACGAAATTTTCGTCTGATGGATTTTATTATTAAAAAATTTAGTGTTACGGATATGATTTTTGATTTAAAGAAGCATTTACTGATAAAATTTTAAAGTGTTTCGTCAAAATTCTCTGAAAAGTGGGCTGCAGCTAATATGAAGACGGACCATTTTTAAACAAAAATAAAAATTGGTTAGAGGGCGTAGATGTAAAATTTAATATAAAAATGCATTATCCCTGCGCTTCTTCATCTGGAGGAAGTCAGCCTCAAGTTTAGTACACAGTACGGTGGTTTTTAAAACATTCTTTCTTCCAGTCGGGGAGCTCTCGGAAGAATCTCAAGAGGCCCGAAATAAAGATTGTCGTAGATTCCGCGAGCACCATACTAGGAAACTGTAACGTACTTAATACCACGAATACAGATTTATTGAATATGCTTTTGAAAACATCCGATCCTGTAATTAACTCACTCAGAGATGTACCTAGAAAGAGAACTGATAAATTACCGTTGGAAGTTCTGAATTTAATTGTCCCGCCTTCAATAGCAGAACATCAGGTGGCAAATAACTTTCATCCATGTAACGATGGTGATTATTTAATATCTGATTCCTCTGATTGTGAGATTGATGATGAGTCGTGATAATGATTATTAGTCTTGTGTATTATTTATTAATGTTATTCTATGTTTATTTCTGTAATCTAAATTATTTCCGTAAAGTATATAGGTACAATAACAATAACTAAAGGGGGCTTCTGACAGCGACAGTTTAATCGCATTTTATGATAAAAATTGCTATAACTCTACAATAATATAGGGAAATAATTATTTGCCTACCACAGGTTTAATTTTTTGTTTAATCATTATTTAAGAATTAACGCGATTTTGCTCATAAAATGCCATTGATGTGTGACTATCGGAGGCCCTCACAAGTTGATTGTATAGTATTAAGAGTAAATTTATTTGTATAATTAATGATGTGTTTAATTGTGTATCCGCCTCCGTAGTGTAATGGTCAGCACGCTCGGCTACCGTTCTGGAGGTCCCGGGTTCGATTCCCAGGGGGGTCAAATAAATATAAGTGATTTTTTCACTTTAATATTTATTCCATATTACCCTGGACTGGTACCTGAAGCGGAGGGCTGATCACCTTTCCTTCGTGTGTTAACGATCAAGATAACACTGCGTTTGTATGATGCAGTGCCCTATGCACCATTGGGGTGCGGATAAGGGTTTGTATTAATTGTGTATATTATGTATTTTCTTGTTATAACAATACTCATTGTTTTTAAATACTTTTTTTATTTCGTACTTAAGTTTTTTTAAGTTAAAATATTCCCAAAGCTTCAGAATTATCAAAAAATGCATAATTATTCGAAAAATCAAAGAAATAATATTGATCAATACCAGAACAATCAAATCGTAGAATAAAATGTTTTTGTCCACCTAGCTTGTTCTGGGTGAATCACTGTGCGTTGTTCAAATAGGCTAGCGCGCTGTCTCGCATAATAAGCGACGAATTTACTTGTTAAACTCACTTTAGCAAAACAAAAACCTCTTCGCGTGTATTTACTCCTGATACGTGAGAAATATATACGACCAATTTGTGACAGTCGATGTACCTACGTATTTGGCTAAACAGATAAAAACAAAATGGCCTTCAAAAATTTGCTTCTTAATGTCTTTAACATTTTTATTTATTAACAACAACAAAAACTATTACCTGATTCCGCAAAAATAATTTTACGGATGAAAAACAAAACGAATTATTTTTAATTATATAAAAGTACGTAAAATTTAACAAAAAATACATGCTGATGATGAAAAGTATTATCACGATTATTGGGACAGAAATAAATCATCCAACTCTGTATATATAAATAAATATTTGGATTTGTTATTTAGATTTTCAAAATTTTTACTTGAGTATCATAGAAACATTGACGATTGATAAGTAATTTAAAATTTAAGTAAACTATTCTAGTATATAATGTTATAAAAAGTCAAAACAAATAAGTAATAAAAGTATTTTTCAAACCCTTATCCGCAATAAGTATTAACTTAAATATTTTAAGATACCAAGAGATTTTCCACATTTAACAAATCGTTTCAATTAAAATTCTTTAAAATACGAGTATATTCCTACTAAATATGTTCCATACATAAATATATAAAAAAAACAATCAAAATAATAATATGTAGATTGTTTACAACGTACATATGAACAAACACAAAATTTAAAATTTTTTGACATCTCAACATAGATGAAGATGAAAATGGAAGTCTGGGTATTTACAGGGCTTACGACCGTCATAGGCTTGGTTATGTATGTATGTTTATATATTTGGTTTATATTATGTGTAAACGTTTTGTGACATGTGTGGTTTTTCTCCTCAATTACTAGTCAATCAACTACTAAACATACATGTATGTGGTTATTATTGAAGTGATCGCCTCATCGTTTCATATTTACATGTTTTTATTTGGGCTAATAAAAATAATAAAACCCTTATCCGCACCACAATGGTACATAGGGCACTGCTTCATATAAACGCAGTGTTATCTTGATCGTTTACACATGAAGGAAAGGTGATCAGCCCTCCGCTTCAGGTACCAGTCTAGGATAATATTGAATAAATATTACAGTGAAAAAATCACTTATATTTATTTGACCCCCCCCATGGGAATCGAACCCGGGACCTCCAGAACGGTAGCCGAGCGTGCTACCATTACACTACGGAGGCGGACAAATTTGGGCTAACAAATATTAATTATATTTCATGGTCAAATTAAAGAAGTTTCATCGGCTAATAAATAATACACACGTTTCTTTATATAAATGTCCATAATTTACTGGTAAGCATTTTGTTCTATGTGATGTTCCTAGCTGTCAACGCGAATGTTAACTCTACGTATTATATCGCTCACTCCTTTCAACAACGTCATAAATAAAAAAACTTGATTTTTCAGGAGAACGTTTTTAATGTTCAAAAATATAACACAATGTATTAAAAATAAATATCTAGCCACTTATTGAACTTTTTACTGTGCAACTGATCTTTTTAGGTAAAACCTGAAGGTTTTTTCTCTATTTAAAAAATATTTAGTTTGTTAAAAAAATTATTAAACAATACCTTATCTTCAAAATGCAAAAACAACATTTTTTGCCCTGTAGTGGGTAAATATTAAGTTAAAAATATGCCTCTTTTGCTGGGATGTAGTACATTTTCTGGGCATTCCGAAAACATGCACAACTGGAAATTGACGATTTTTGATTTATGACGTTCTTGAAAGGAGTGAGCGATATGTTAAAGTAATATTTGTCTGCCTTTGTAGTGTAATGGTTAGTGTATTCGTTTACCGTGCATGAGGTTTTGGGTAGATTCCTGGGAATTTTCAATTAAATGTTTTTATAATATCCAAACTATGGACTTTTTTTAGATGGCAATTGAATTTTAATATTAACCTTGCTTATTAAGTACAATGTTTAAAGATCATTAAGTGTATTTTTGTTTCATCTAACTAAATAAATATGTTTCTATTTATATCTGTGTTGGGAACAGGAGGGATAATCTAGTTACATACTATGGACTTGTTGGTACCTGAAGAGCAGGACTGATCACTTCATGTTATTAACGATTTTGTTTTACTCTGTATTTATACATTTTGTACATTTTGAGATTTTGAGATTTTGTACATTTGTACATTTATACATTTTGAGAGTTAAAAAATAACAATGAAAATGTAAGTATTATGGTAGATATTCGAGTGTAGATGGACCCTTAAGATGCTATTATTGAGAATTCTTTAGTATAATGATTTATTGTGGATACGTGTATGTGTTACACGATGCTGTGACGTAATATCATGATATTAACAGCAGCAATGAACTTTTCCACCTTGATTCTTGTTTAAAGTCAAAGAGGTCACCCGTTCTGAGCTAAACAATACAATACTAGCCGAGCTTCTTCGATAAACTCATCGTTATTTATAATCTTTAAGCAAGTAAATAATTTAATAGCACTTTCTTATGGTTATTTTTCATTTAAATCTTAATAATAAACTGTACCCAATCGTGTGTAGGTACATATAATATAAATCGATTAAAGTCAATGCAGCGAAAATGAGGGGAGTTTGGTAGTCTATATCCAGCTTTTCGACACTTTTAACTCAATTGTAGGATATTTATTCTACAATATTTAAATTACAATAGTTTATATCACTCTGAGAAATAAAATGTATCGCGATGTAATTTTGATTTCTACCATCCTTATTATTATTCTTCTATGTGCAGACAGGCCTCGAAAATAAAAACTTTGCGGGTTATTCCTTAAAAAAAAAGTATTGTTTTTTTTAATACCGTTTTAACGATTGAACCCCTTTGAATTTAATTATCTCCTTATGCCTAAAAGTAAAAAAATCATATTTAAAGTTTAAAACAATATCTTACGTAATACTAAGCGACAAAAGAAACTAATACAATGCGTTCACGGTCCATTACAAACATGACCATGACAGGTATCATTACATTATTCAGGAAGCAAAATACAATACATACTTACCCTGCACCAAGACCACTCCTAGGAAGTTTCTGCATTTTCAGTATCCTCTCAATGCGCCGTTTTATTCGCATTGTGAAACGTTATTGTGCATTTTCAATGCATCAAAATAATTGCGAGCGCAGTCAGTCAGTCGTGCCTATATAGACAATACAATTAAGTGCAGTTAATGATGTTATGCGCATCTGACGAATGAATGACAGCTTGACTGCAAATGCGCTGAGAAGTCTAGTTCCTGTCTCGTAAATCAGTATTCAATTAGCGAATTGCTGTTATCAATTATTTCCAATAAATAATGATAGACTTAAAGGAAACGCAATCTATTTCCTTCTTTATTTATTTCATACCAAAAAACTGGGTTTCTATAATTTTTAACATTATGAAAAACAGTCAAATGTATTACTTTTATGTAATGGGTCTTTGACTGGCATTATTTCGATAATTTTTGCAACTATTAAAGGTATCGCGTGTGTTTCATTTATTAGAGAGCAAAATGATATTTTTCATCTAATATTGCCCAGGGATAGAAAAAGTAAAAAAATTATAACTTAACAAAACCCAACCAAAGTGACGTTTTTTGAACGAACGAAAGGATTGGTAACATACGAGTATAAAAAAAACATTAAATTAAAAGTTTTTCCAAATTTTTACTTTTTGTCGTTAAAACATAATTTATCGGGTTGCGTTTATATTGATTTTAAGCACATAATTAACTTAGCGCCATTTTCGTAAAATACTACCTCAAGGACGTTGCCCAAACGCATGGGGTATATGTAGACTTACGGTCTGTCAACTACTAAACTTTGGAATTTTGAAAATGTTTTAATGATTCATCGTTCTTTTTTTCCAGGCACCAGGTGACACCCGTATCCCCACGGGAGCTCGGGCTCCTCTCCCTGGAGCCGTGCGTAGGACTTTCAGTGGCTTCCCCGCTCCTTCACGACTCCTACCTTCCCGTCTCCGGCTGCCGGGACTCAAATCCAAGACACAAGATTCCAACAAGACCAAGAAGCCGAGCAACAACAAGCACATCGACAACAAGATTCAAGAAACGAATCTAACATTTGAGTTAGATTCTAGGACAACAAATCTCGAAGATAATAAGGATTCAACTTTCTCACTATGTAATAAAATTGCCGATGGAGAAAAAACTTTTGAAATAATCAAAGATTCGTCGGATGCTACTTTTGATATAGAAAAGGAAGAATCAAAAGTATTCTCTGCTGATACAGAAAATGGAAAGGAAAAAGAAGAAAAACTGAAAGAATATCGTTTGGATAAAAATTCAGCCCTTTCCAAAATGTCTTTACACCTTGGTGAACGAGTGAGTGCGGTTTTGTCGGATGGCCGTACAGCAGGGGTCAGTACTGTTACTGGGATACTCAAATATGTAGGTCACGTACAGACTGATGGAGACCTTTGGTGTGGACTGGAGACTGATGTGCCATCTCCCGATTATCACAATGGCTCAGTGAATAGTGTGAAATATTTTAGCTGCAAAAATAATCATGGAATTTTAGTACCTCTTAATCAAATAAAACTACAACCCCTTTCGAATTATTCTTCAGAACTAAATAATATAGATCTTAAAAGCAAACAGCACAATTCGCAATTTAGTTCAACTTTCACTTCTAATGGTCAGCTGAGGTCAAACGTTATTGACATAACCCACCAATTGGTCGACGACATTCCTAAAGATAATCTCAATGATTCTGGCCCTTTTAGTCTACTGGTTGGGCTTGACTCTTCCCATGTTTTACCCGATAGAATATCTAATAACGATGGCAATAATACTAAAATTCTTCTTGATCACGAGAAGTTTAAGAATCGAAATTTACCTGCATCGTTTTCTACCCCGAATTCTACTAATATTTTGAGCAGCAATCCAAAATATGTAAGTCCAATTATTTATACCAATATGATCAATGATGAAACTCAAAGGTTATCGGATGTTGATGTGCGTTTAATCGATGCCGAAAGTATGATTGATTTGCGATCCATCAATTTTGAAGGTTGTGAAACCGACTTTTCTCAAGATTCGCGACTTTCTGACACCACAACGCCTTTGATTGGTAGAGAAAGTATGGTGGAATATCATTCGATAGGTTTTGATTCGTCACCAACCAAATCGATGGATGGAAAAGAAGATGATGTATCGAAAAGTCGCAAATCTGTGGTTATAAGCAAACCATCTATTTGCGATATAAGCACCTCTGAGTTTGCCTCCCCTCATCTAGATTCTAATTGTATAGGGGCATCTACTCCACATATTGGAAAGAGTAACGACGATAAAAATAAGAATATGAGTATTATTAAAGCGGATGATTCCATTGCGTGTTCCGGTCAAAAGAAAGTAAAACAGTTTATACTCGGCCCTCCGACTCGCAAGCAAAATTTAATGGAATACCGTTATATTGTAGAAAAACATGATGAAGACACGTCAAAAAACATAAATGTCTTTCAGCGTACCGATTCTTGTACCAAAATTCTTGCAGTTATAACACAAGAACTCCCTAGTCCAACTGTTTCAGAAAAATCCATTCCACAAATAAGCAAACAAAATTCGTTTGACGAGAGTTTGGGTATCTTAACTCCTGACCTCATGGATTCTATTTCGTTTTTGGATAATGTTCGTTCACCGTCAACGGACGATTTTAACGAGCTTCTCGATAGTACAAAAACTACAGAAAAAACTGTATCGAGTAATTCCCAATCACCGTCGACGGAAAATGTGAAATCTCTAACACCCGATGCTTTGAAATGTATTCTCTCATCTCAGGTAGATATTGAACATGGTAGGGATTCAAAGGAAATTTCTGACAATCCTGAAACCACTGAATATAATTCATCGGATAACGTTTTTGAAAAAACTATTATAAATACTCCCGGCGAAGACCCTAATCCGATATTAATCGATTTCCTCGAAGATGAAACCAATTATCCAAACGAAAATGAAGACTATGATTTATTTGTACAACGACCATTTAAACAGAGTACATCAGAATCATTAACAAATATGGAAACTTGTTCTACAACGGTTGCGCA
Organism: Brachycentrus maculatus; assembly: GCF_059751285.1. NCBI lineage: Eukaryota > Metazoa > Arthropoda > Insecta > Trichoptera > Brachycentridae > Brachycentrus > Brachycentrus maculatus. Next base: position 801,335 of record NW_028280814.1, on the reverse strand, counting down.
AAGCATCGACGATGAACTACTTCCTTCTGTTCACAGTAGTATTTTGGATCCACTGAGTTCCGTTGTTGACACGACCGTTAATTTGGATCTTCCTTTAGACAGCAGAAGATACGATGGTATGCACCAACCTACTGTCGCTCGGATGGATCAGACTCCTTCGCCTGAGGAGCTGCCTCTCGACCCGATCGATATAAGAACCGATCTTTCCATGATTTCTGCCAATCAGTTTTCTAGTTCCGTTATACAGGAACGATCTCAAGCTGATTCTGAAAATAAAACGGATACAACGAAATCGGTAACATCTAAAGTATCCAATAGCTTTATTACGAGTATAACTAGCATTACCAGCCTAGATGGATATCAAGGAGACGGAGAAATGTCTCGTCCAGTGAGTCGTGGTGCAGATCATTCACCCACTATCGGACACCGAGGTGTTCATAATCTACAAAATCATTGGCAAAACATTCCTATCAGCAGAAGACCAGATCCTATGACGGATTCTGATTTCTTCACCGAAAGTGACGCTGATGTGCACGACGATCAAGTTCATAGAGGAGATAGAAGGGCTCAGGTTATAGATGGAGCTTTGTACGGAGGAGGTAAGGGATCAAATCTTCCCGTAATGGTAAATCGTAACGGAAATTCCAACAACGAGGACTCTTGTATGGAATCGAGTGGCGTTTTTACCGATATGGAAACGCATAGATGTTCACCTTTGTTATTGAATGTCATCGATGACTTATCACCCGAAGGGTCCACTTCATCTACTCGCTCGGAATTAAGCCAAAAAAATAATTCAGGTATATTCTACGACGGCTTTAACGGATCATTTAACGAAACTGTAGTGGCTGTAAGTTTACTTTCTCCCAATCATAATGGAGACATGAGCGGAAGTAAGGATCAGCCGACAAAGCAGCTAAAACAAACTAGCGCGAAACTCGATAGAAGTGCTCAGAAACGCGACGAGTCCTCGACTTCTAGTGCTACAACAGACAAGATGAACAAAGAAGAGAAGAACATGGCTCTGAAGAAACACAAAATGCCAAAACGTGATGTCGCCAGTAAAGTCAAAACTATGTTAACGAAACCGAACGAAGATGATAACCAGGAGAAGCGACCGAGTCCGAAAACGGCTAAGGCGGGGCGTTGGGATGCCGTGATGAATAAAATATCAGCGGGCAAGTCGGAAGCCAAACCCAAGTCTTATCTGAAGGATGTCAAGTCGAAAGTCACATCGCGAACGGATATCGCAAGGAAGAGTATGGAGGAGGCTTCCAACGCTTCAGGGACAACTAGTCCCAAAGTACGGACATCAACATCAAAATTGAAAAGGTAAATATAAGATCATATACAAATTTACTAGATATGTACTCAAGAGACGTAGAAAAAGATTGATACATTGCATTTGAAAAAATATTGAAATAAAAAAAGCCTTCATTAACTTGTTATTTTTTGTAATTTTTAAGAATTATACACCTTTAAATACTAATCTGAAATAGCAGTATTAATATTTCAATAATGTAACTTTAAATTACACATTTTAAAGCAAATACGTAGTTTCACATTACTATTTAAGTAAAAAAACACGTTTCTATCACTATATTATTATTTTTTTTAAACTTTATCTGAAAATACTCTTTAGTACCTAACTACGTTGCGTACCTATACACTACCTACTCAAATAGAAAATTTTAAGAGAAAGTAACTTAGAAAATATCATTTTTTTAAATATAAAACATACAAGTGTGCACCTTATTATTATACCATTCGAATAAAGTAACAAAATTGGAAAAGAGTTTTTCTTCTTCTGTTCGCATAAATATTTTCCCATATCATGTTCAACTAAATTACATAGTAATATTGTTTGAAGTACATATATACGCGAAACAATATATACCATATGTATGTGGTTAATGGTTAACTTTCTAAGAATAAATTTGCGATTTCTCACGTTCTCATCCTTTTATGGATGTTAGACTGCAAATATTTCGTATGTACTTATCGAAGAGATGTTGAATTTTAATGTTATTCGACGTCAGATTTTTAAGACTTACATTCCAAATTGGCAATCATTTGCGACGTGATGTGATTAAACAATAAACATTTGAAACTCAAGTCGATGTTATACATATTTGTTTTTTTTTCATCATTTATTGTCAATCTTATTAATTCACATTATTTATTTAAATATCGGAAAAGATACTTATTTTTTTTTATTGGTTATTATAGTAGATTAAAATAAATAATTTTTATTAAACTAAAAATATGGAAATATATTATTAGATTAAAACCAATATTTTTAGCTTTTCCACTTTTTATTTTATTTTTTTTATTTTTTTTATTTGACCAGCGACCGGGTTTCGTCGTTACCGACATCATCAGACTGGTGATGACCAGTCTGATGATGATAAAAATATTGGTTTTAATCTAATAATATATTAAAAATGCAATTCCATCACGAAGTGTCAGTGGATAATATAAATCTATTAAAAATATGGAATGTTACCATTTTATAAGATTGCCATATTTTCCCGAGATATTGGGACATTGTCACTGAAAGATGGAAATAAAATGATCTTCAGAACATTTCAACAAATTGTCTCTCATTGACTATAAAAACCCAATTTCAACTAGTTGCAAATTCTACCGTGAACGTTTGCTTATGTTGTCATTTGATTGCAGTAAACTAAGTATTTACTAGTTTTAAAGAAAATATAATAAAAAAATATTTTTTTATTGCTAGAACGTTAACTCTTACCACTCTGTAGGCCAAACATTCTGGCCCGTATGATTCTAGTATATAAGTATATTCTACCAAAAAATATTTCTTAACATGGTTATACGAATTGCTAGACAGTGTCCCAAAGTGAGCAAAAATATTTATTTTAATGGTAGAAAAACGTCGCATTTATTTGATCAGAGTAGCTGAACAGTTATGAGAAAAAATGGTCAGAGTGGAAAAGGTTAAAAAAATCTAAATGAGTCCAGGGGTTAGGAGTGTGGTAAGCGAACTTATTAGCCAAAGAGTCATTTTTGGACCTTTACCTTTATTATAATTTTAAGCGTATAAGAACGCCACTTATTATGAATAATATCCTTTGAAAGTTTGGTCAAGTCAGGTTTGCATGTCATTATTTTGACAACGTTTCGAGGTTTATCCATAAGACGATTTCTTAGTTTGCTTTTAACAAAGTTCATGCTTCAATAAGATTGTTCGCATGAGTACGTAGAGTCGAAGAGCCTTCCTGCGGATATTTGTGCCGGAGCCGCACTTAAAAGGTCAAAGAGCTGCACGCAGCTCCTGAGCCACACTTTGCCAACCCATGGGTTTGGAAGTTGAGAGTTAAAAATAAATTTGATTTAGGTTTTTTTTATTTACATATTTTTATACATTTATTTAAAAGAACAATTATAAAACATATTTTTTTTTGTAGAGACCCACCAAGCCACCTTGTGTGTCTTGTCGGTGGAGTTCTTTTTATTTACTTTTTTTTTCTTGTTTTTATCTATTTTAACCTAATATACACATAAAAAAGAGAGAAATTATTATGACATACGTGTTTGCCGAGTTCATTATGCACACCTACATAGACGATTTCCTCGAAACTCGTCGAAAACATATAACTTTATCGCTTTTTTATACGCAAAGGTGATGAAAGATGATCAGTAATAACTCGCTAGTAGGTACTTTGACTTTGGTGTATTATAAATAAGTATTACTAGGTAGCTCTTAGTGAGTGGCTGGTTTCTAGGAGAGACAAAACTAGAATGCCGCTTCCAGGCTATGTGGGTATGTACACGATTGCGGCCTTGTTGTTGTCACCACTGTGTCACCAACATACCCACATTCCTTTTTTATACTTTTTTTTTCAAAATTTCAGTCGCAGGGTCCGCAGCAGATTGCCGGAGGCGGCTCCGGCGACCGGCGGCAGTGCTCGCAGCAGCCCCCACAGCTCTCAGAGTGACGTCAGTTTGGGGAGCGGTCCACCCCCCAAACACGTCCCCCTAAAGCATCCACTGAACCGTAAGATTAAATTTATTCAATAATTTCTTCCTCTTTTTTTCTTCTTCCTGATTCCATCACAACTTTGTAACTTTGCATCGTCTTTGTAGACTGTTGGGATCAGCTCTCCTCGTCCACAGGTTTTAGATCCTTCTATACTAGTTAACGTCACCTAGGACATACCTTCGAATCGTGTTTTCTTTCTGCAGCATCCAATATTTCTTTGGTATTTCTCCAGATGTAATTCGAGGAAGATCCACAGTGATTGCCTGGTTCACAAAATGATCAGGTTCATTGCGTCGTATGTGCCCATATCATCTGAAATGTCAATTTTTCAATAACTGAATAATAATTGTTTTGAAAAGATGAGAGTTATGAAACCTTTCAATAACTCTTGTCTTTTCAAACCATATATTTGTTTCAAGGAAAACTAATTTTTTCAATATAAAAACTGTGATAAAACAAAAAAAAACAATTTCGCCAAATGTTAACCTGGGTTTAATGAAAGTTAAGTTTTAATTTATCGTATATTGGGCCTTAAAATATTTTTATTTTTAATGCAAATTAATGTCTTGCAACAGATATTGATTAATGAGGCGTACAGGTCAATGATTAAATTGAATTGTTTTTAATTTTCAAATTCACATTAAAATTTTGCCCGTTGAACAATATTTTATGTTACTGGGTTTTAGATTTTTTAAATAGTGTTTTCATTAAACATTTAATGAAAAAAAATCGCGCAAATTTATTTCTTTTCAATGTCCCACGAAGAATAAAAATAAACATTTCGGTATTAAAATAATGATTTTCTCCATACAGTCAACTAGCCCATGCTATGCGTGTTGCGTGCTACCAGGCGCTCTTCGAAAATTCGGCAATTGATTTACATATTATCATCGTCGACTGAGGAGAACTACATTACGTATAATATACATGTACAATAAGTTTAGCAAATGGAATGAGTTTTTTGTGTTCTTTTAGTTCATTTTTGTAAACTCTTCTATTCAATAAAGTTTTGGATTCCAGTCACCGGATTATCGAAAAGCGGATAAGCGGGAAGGCAGTATTTTATTGTAGATATATTTATAACTTATTTTTTATTCTTTGTTTCTTTCTCGTTATAATATTTTGAGTGTCCATTTTTTTCATAAATGGTGGATTTCACTCCACAAAGGGTTGTTTTTAAGTTTTGAGTTTTCTTGATATTACTTTATACATAAATGATTTTTGCTTTTAAAAAATTGATGATTTCCATATTCCCGTCATAATAATTTCATCAATGTTGAGATATCCATTAAAAAAACTTCTTTCAGATATTTTGCATTTTGTGAAGAGATACTATAATATTTGGCACATCCTCAAATTGATTAGTAATGACCTTCTAGTCGCATATATTGTCATAGATATATATATTGCATTGTTTGTAATATGTTATTCGACTGTGGTCTAAATCATGGGTTGGCAACCTTTTGTTGTAAAAGGGCCAAATATTTTTCATGGAAATCAGTGCGGGCCGCACTTGCAGTAGGTATACATACAATATTTATGTACAAATATTTTAGTTTTAAAAATAAAACGCTAAGTGTATATTTTAACGACATTTATTGTATTTAATAAAATCAATGAGATTCCCTTCGCTCCCTTTCTCACTTCCTTTCACTCGATTGTGTATAATATCGTCCGTCATGTGCGTTGCGGCGAGAATCTCGCGGGCTGCACCAAGATGTCTCGCGGGCCGCAGGTTGCCGACCTATGGTCTAAATAATAATACAATCGTGACAGAACATCTAGGTGCGGTTTGTTTATCCGTTACGTTCAGAACTATACCTGAATACTAATTACGAGTATCCAGGATATCGTGTGAGATAATGTTGCTTCTGATACAATGAGATGCTCACGGCACCATTTATTGTAATTTGTAAACGAATGTTCTTAAACACATTAATTTAAAATATCACTTTTCAAATCTAGATATGAGATGGGTAGGTCCTATAGTATGGATTTTTCATGTTAAAAATCCTATTTATAAATAATTACGGTACGCCTTTTATCATACAACTTTTATGAGAAACATTTATTATTTATTGTATATAAAAAATATTGTTATTCACTTAATATTAAAATAAAAATATTTTGTGATTCAGAAATCTTACTTATAACCCTTATCCGCACCCAATGGTGCATAGGGCACTGCATCGAATGACGCAGTATTATCTTGATCATTACTTACATAAAGGCAAGGTGATCATTCTTGCGCTTCAGGAACCAGTCCAGGGTAATATTTAATAAATATTACAGTGTTAAATCACCAATATTTATTTTTAAAAAATATTTTGTGGGAATCGAACCCGGAACCTCCAGCACGGTAGCTAAACACGCTGACTATTTATTATCTATTACACCACGGAGGCGGATTCAGAAATCTTAGTACGCAAATATTGGTACTCAATATCCTTGAAGGGTTGTTATAAATATGTATTTTGTATTTAATAATAGAGACGAATGTAACTATTTATGAGAAAAAAATATGGAAATCCAGTAAGCACCATAATAACTCAATCTTTCATATATATTCCTTTCTTATAAAATTTACTACGTTTCTATTGAGATATAATAAAACAATATGATATAGTTTATATTTGTAAAACTGGGTAGATCCGTTAAGGAAGTTACAAGGACCGATATTGCCGAATTTTTTTAACTATTAAAAAAAACTATTATTAAATTATGTGAATATAACGTGAATGATACTCTCAAGTTGGTAGCACGTTTCAGGCGTAAATCCTCGCTCATAATTAATGCTTATGATAAACAACTTTTATTTAATTTAAAAAGCTCCCGGAGTTTCTGAGAGAAAATATTAATTTTAATAACTGGAATTCATGTCTGCAAACTTTGAAACGGAAATAAAACCACACGAAACCTTCACACTGAAACAGCGGGGTTCTCAAATTACTGACTATTCACTATTCACCTCTATCCTATTTCGAGTTCATATTCTCACCTCCTTTTGGGGGTAAATTTAGTTTCGTAAAGTTTATTACAATATTATACTGTGTTTCTAGGAAATGTGCGTAATTAATAAATTCAGAACAACAATTGTAGTTTAAATGCGAAGATTATTATTTAAACATAATTAATTATTCGATTACTACAAAATTTTTAAAAAAAATTCAGGATGTACATGTTTATAAAAGTGATAGATAAAACACTATAAATTGGCAGTAAATAATTAATTTTGGCCATTAAATAACTTTTATTACCTTTGAAAATTCCTGATGGGACACGGGATTGAGTTAAGGAGTAACTGAGGTATGCGAGCGATAGAGATTGAAGGTACATTTTAAATATTGTATTGAAAGAAAATCAAAGCAAACACGAACAGCGGCAAGTTAAATCTTAGAAGAAACTATTCAAAATTCTATTCTTTCACACTTCTTACATATCAAGCTACTTTGCACTAAAATGTAAACAAACTTTACTGATAGAAAGTAAAACATGTATTTCCAAAGAAAATTTCGACCCATTTACATAACTTTTTTATGACTGTTTTTTATTGTTGTTCGTTGATAACTACTAATAACATAGGTATCTACATTATAACCTGATCAGTTATAATATGTACTGATCATTTTCATGTATATTGTATGCGCCAAGTGGTGCATAGAAACTGCATAACACTGATGCAATGTTAATTTGATTGTTTATTATATGAAGGGAAGGTAACCGTCCTGAGGTTCAGATATCAATCCAGTGAAATATTAATTAAATATTAGAATGAAAAAACACCTGGGAATCGAGCTTGGGACCTCCGACATAGTAGTCAAATGTGCTGATCACTACACTATGCAGGCGGACATAATATATAAAATTAATTATGATCTTATCATAAAATTACGAATTATGAAAAATTGTGGACGAAATTAACATTTTACCGTATTTTTGAAAACTAAAAGTGCTGGTACACACTTCTACACACTACGTATGTTACAAAGTTGCGTAAATGAAATATATGAATATACGGGCTTACGCATGTCGGGGAAATCGCGTAATATCCACATCATGTCAACACGAATGAACAAAACACATAATTATCAACTATAGTAAATACTAGCTCGTATGTTTAGCAGCAACGTTAATGTTAAGTCATGCTTAACGTTACTTAGTGTGCTAATAATTATTAATGGATGTGTAATTATGTATAAATGGACGTGTTTCTTTTTGAAATTATGAATCGAATATATAAATTATTAAAATATTGCACTTTTTTTAAATTTTCATTATGGAAACAGAAATCTTGAATGTAGTAATAGGCTTCGTTTTCTTCAGAAACTAAATAAAAGTGGAAAAATATATACATTTTTGAAACATGCAATACACTTTTTACGCAAATATGCATAGTTTGTAAGGTGATTACTTAAATCAGCCATCGACTATTATTTACCTAAACTTCTGTACAGTTAACGTTCAGATAGGTACCGCGTTATCGGAAGGAACGTTATAGTTGGTAAATGTTCTTATATTGTATTTTAATTTAAAAATGACTCATTTTCGTCATTTCCGCTAGTTAAAATGTAAAAATATAATTTTAAACATTAACGGTACCGATAGCGTTACCTTTCTCAACGTTAACCGGGGGGTGTATGTATTCACTTTTAAAACTACTTTATTTCTTTTATAAAAGAAAATAGTATCTTACCTATTGTTATGTTTATGGTATAGTATTAGGAAACCAACTGTAAATAAGCCTCTAGTTTCTATCATGGGAAATATATCTACATGGACGTCAGTATAGCTGAATTTACTAAGTATTGCATCATCATGCAAATAATCCAGTACTTCCTCTCGAGAGACACATTTTTATTGTGTTTTAAATTACAAGCAACCTAGAATGCTCAAAATATTATAATTTTATCATTTAGCGCAAGTACCTACGTAAGTAGTACAATAAGATAAGATAATAAAATAGAAAAAAAAATCGTATGTTTTATTTATTTATTTGAATTGATAACATCAGTGATGCCTATATAGCAATAGCAAACAGTATCTTTTCAAATGGTAATGAATAAATATGATATCTTAATTTATACTACGAAAAAACTATTTTTAATAATCAATATAAAATATTTATACTTCTTTAAAAAAACAGTTTGTTAGAAGAAAAATATAACTGTGAAATAATTGATACTTCTTTATTCTTATATTGCTAAATAATAATGTTCACTTTTTTATGATAGACACATACGAATGTCCCACAACAAAAGAAATATGCGATCCCTCAGCTATATGCAGAACGCAGTGCTCAATGCAAGCTAGAGTTTCATGTAATTATATAGTTGTAAATTCATACTAAAACTGGTTTCCTTGTGCGTACGTCAAAATATTTAAAATAATTGTTTACGGTAGAGAGCTGCTATATTTAGTTACCTTTTAAGTCGCTAGGAGAAGAAAACTGATTGTAGGATTTTAATATTTTTTTAATATAGTATTCACATTGTTATATTCAAATAATTATGGTTCACTCCTTCTATAATTAAAGAAAAATTAAATAATGTGTAAAAATTATCCATAAACTTCAACAAAGAAGTCGTATCCTCGACCAACGTCGCTTTTGAAGTTCATTATGAAGAAATTCGTTCCAATTCCCCCGTCAGCTATGCTGGCAGTAGCATTTTGGCTTTCTCCCACTTCATAGGCGAAAATATAGGCGATTCTGCCCACATAGGCGGTTATATTCCTGGTAACGATTTCTCCGGGTTCAGCGGGTGCAGAGCTTCCGAAGCTGAAATTATCAAATATTAATTACTATCTAAATTAAACACTTTTAAATATTAAATTATTAAGTAATTTAGAAAAAAAACAAACAAGAAATGTTATCAATCATATCGTCTCGAAATATTTTTTTTCAGTTTTAAATCTTTGGTCACTCGGCAATAATTACTGGAGCTTGGTTGTTATGTGTTACCTCATCCACCGTATAGTCCCAACACCATCAGACTATCATTTAGTACGATTGTTGCAAAAATTCTTAAATGGAAAAAAATCATTGATGACAACGAGTAAAAATTCAGTTAGAACAGTTTTTTGCTCTTAAAAACAAAGAATTGTATGAAAAAGGGATAATAACACTACCTGATATAGCAAAAGGTTATAAAGATAATAATGGACATAATATACGAGATCAACGTTATTCTACAATACATATGTACGGTAATGAGTTGTTTTTCTTTTCTTAGAAAAATCTGCAATGATTTAGATTTTAACCCAAAAAATTTAATGAAAAAGAAAGCTTTATATTTTAGGTAATATTTTTATAACTTTTAAGGGTCCACGCATTAATCTTGAAATATTTTTTAAGATTTAAGTATTTTAAATGTCCGCCTCTGTAGTGTAATGGTCAGCACGCTCGGCTACCGTTATGGAGGTCCCGGGTTCGATTCCCAGGGGGGGTCAAATAAATATAAGTGATTTTTTCACTGTAATATTTATTCAATATTACCCTGGACTGGTACCTGAAGTGGAGGGCTTTTCTTCGTGTGTAAATGATCAAGATAACACTGTGTTCATATGAAGCAGTGCCCTATGCACCATTGGGGTGCGGTAAGGGATTTATTATTAGAGTAAAGTTTACACTAATGGTTATCATAACTTTATTAAAGTTAACTGAATGATGATATTGTAACCTTGTTTTATGAGATAATATTAGTGATATTAGGGTTAATGTAGGGGTCGTGATAAATCATAGATGGCTTTTGTTAATGTTAATCTCTAGTAGTGCCCACATTATATCAGCGACCTTAAAGAGCAAGTAAGAGATTAAATGAATGTTCATTGTCAGGTATGTATATGTTTTTATTTAACTCCTATCGCCATTATCCTAACGAAATAATTTTTTGTTTTCATGAACACTCTTTTATCTTAAAATATAACATTAACACGTCTTGTTTGACACTAACCTCAATCTAAGCAATAGTCCAGGTTCCCACTCTCCAGCAGTAAAGTTGCCTCGACTTTCAGCATCTTCCGACTGAAGAATGACTGCGGAGTGACTACAGTAAATTACAGCTAATATTGCTGCTACAAAAACCAAAATGTTATTTAGTGAGAACATGATTATTTCTTGAACCGAAATATATATTTGATGTGTAATTGTTATTATGAACACGTATTTATAATCATTTTTAATTTTTAATCGTACTTGCACATCTCAAAGATAAATTTATTGATATGTCATGAAATGGAATGAAACGTTGATAAAATATTATTTAATGTTATTTTAAAAAAATAATGACGTGGCTTAAAAAATATTAATACATTTTCTATGTCATTCCAAATTACACTTACTTAATATAACATTATTTCTTTTCTAATGGTCGAAATTGGGAGTCCAACAGTGATGGGATTCAACATTTTCAAGAACCGGTTCGCCTTTTAGGGACTACCCCTACCCCTCCCCTATAAAAATAGTTTTTACATTTATTCTTTTTTTTTTAATTCTGCACATAAACAGAACATAACATAACCTAACAACTAAGAATGTTCCAAATGCTGAAGCGTACATCTTTTACGATATTCTTTTTACTAAGTGCAATAACTTAACTGAATTTTTCCACTATTTTTTCCCATCTATCCAATATTTTTTTCTTTTCGTGGGGTTCAAATATTTTTACAATGTGGCGGACCAAGTCAACCGAGCGTGCTCCGATACATGATCTAAATTGGAATATTGTGTGACAACAAAGGGTTAAGGACCGGTTCGGTGAACACTAAAAATTTTAGGCACCGGTTCTAGCGAACCGGTGCAAACCCAGTGAAATCCAGTGGTCTGAATCCCACCACTGGATTCTAACCCTGCAGCGTTAGCCGCAATCTTCAACTATATGTATAAAATTGGGAACATATAGGTAAACCTCATTTGAGAGAAAGTAAAAGAATAGATAATGTGTAAAAGGATGTCTTTATTCCAAGTATGTAATATTAAAGGTAATATAACAATGTATAGGATTAAAAGATAGATCCAGCGAAATATACACTTGTGGTGTGTACATGCTTAGGTACTTACCTGACTAGATCCTATCAGCACAATAAAAGATGCATATATACCACCTTGCTCTCGCATGTGATCCATTTTATCAGGTTATAATTAAAACGCATGTTTACAAGTTGATTTAATGTTTTGATTGCACATAACGCAACGTTAAAATGATTAAGTTTAAGTGTACATAAATCATAATAACGAGAAAAGTGTTAATCGCTGCTAAGGTTGGAAATCAAGTGAGGGTGATAGGGTTATGAATATGAAGGTTTGCAAATAAGTCTACAAAGAGGGATCTTGTATTTGTTTTGCTAAAATGGGCCAGATAGATCAGGTAGGTACGCACCTTAATATTTAACATTCATAAAATTTTATTTTATTATTTCAGATAAGAAAATATAAGATAATCCTGTCTAGGAAACCATTTCAAATAAGCCTATGTTAGATATACTGATATACTACCACGACATTCAAGCGCCGTATAGTTGTGTTGTGAAGTTGAATCCAAGTCCAATAGCGCTCTCGAATTTAAAGTTGACAAATTGAAAGCCAATTCCTCCTTCTATAATATTGACTGTAGCGTTCAGACTTTCCCCTACTTCGTATGAAAATATATAATTTATGATAGCATCTTGAACGGTCACTCCGACTATTTGGTATGCCAAGTCGTCAGGGATCGGCCTCACTTCATTTTCCAATCTGAAATAATACAATATCATATAAAAAATTAATTCCTCACCCTTAAAGTATTTTTTGAAATTTTCAAACATATTCCAAATAAAGTAAAAATAAAGGAAAAAAATTGCCAACAAACATTAAAAAAAGGGAATCAAAAATATTTTAAATAGCTGTACTCGGCCACGCATTGCTGTGGCTGAGTATAGTTGAATGGAAAGGAAAATAATTATAAAACATAAATTTCTTATGTGTTTAATATAACAATGCTTGTGGGTAAACAATATTTGAGGAGCTGCCAAGAAGCATGCTGCCCGCCACGAGCATTGTTTAGTATTTCGTATGTTGTTGTTACGTTCAATAGATGACGCTGCCATTGCAGTAGAAACTGAGTTTTTTTTAAAGAAAAACATTTTTTACTTGTCACAGGTATGTAAAAAGCGACTATTGAAATTCTACATTGTGGCAAAAATTCAAAGCAATCGGCCAATAACTTATGTATATTTATAATTTTGATTAAACGAATGTATGGCTTAAACCATAGTTAAGTACACAATCTTTAAGGAGTTTATTAAATAGTATGATCTTATATTTATAATAAAAAAATATACATATATTTGACAAAGAAATTTACTCACATTCTCGACAGTGTATTTAATTATGATTAAGATTTTTTTATTTATCAACAATAAAATATAAACATTACTTATTATTGCCTACCTTTATTTGGGTTTTAGCAGCTAACATAATTATTTACCAATATTGTGAAATGTGTTACTAGGCAAAATAAATTTCATGTTATAAACTACATTAAAATATAACTCACCAATAAAATCTTTGAAAACTGTTTCTTTAAAACTTTATGACTGAATTGAAATTGAAACATGTTTTTTTCTACATAATTAAAACATCGTATCTTTACAAAATGGTTAGTATTTTTTGGACACTTCTAAGGTACTGGAGAATTATTATTTTGGATGTTTTACTATATTAAATTTACGCAATTATTTCAGAAATGTACAAATTATTAACATTATTAAAGAAAACTGGTTAGAAATATGATTAACAGTATAAACTAAAATTCATAAAAAAATATGTGCAAAAAATTAAAAGATTTCTTGCTAACAAAATTTGTAAATAAGATGTTTAAGTATAGCAATTCTTACGTAAACAGAAGGGTGTCGTTTGGTCCCAGGTTTCCAACAGTCAAATTACCTCGAGTTGTATTTTTTTCTGGGATAATCGCATTCGGAAGTATCACAAACGAGTTGGTAGTATAAATGGCAAAAAACATGAAAAATATTAAAACCATTTTCAGTGAGGATGCCATATCTGAATTCTTTTGAAGAGAAGATTAGTTAGAAAGACCGTCCCGGATGGATTGCGATAAATATCTGAGGGGAAACGATTGTCAATTTTTTTTTATCTTAAGTACAAACGTAAACGTATTTTATGTATACATATATGTAGGTACAGGTTGTTTTTTTTTAATATTCTCATAAAAGGATTTTTGGTTACCATTTATTATTCGGTTTTTAAATGGTTTATTACGCGTTATTTCTTAATATAAAGTAAAATCGTCATTTCTGTTTTATAAACATTATCAGTAGAAGAAGGAAGACTTATATTTTGTCACTGCTATCAAAATAGAATACATATGCTAACGTTTAATTATATGTGAGAACCACATCGCTGTGAAGAATAACCCTGTTACAATGGCCAAAATATCGGTAGGAAGTAATATTCAACTCCGCCTCCGTAGTGTAATGATTAGCACGCTCGGCTACCGTTCTGGAGGTCCTGGGTTAGATTCCCAGGGAGGGGGGATCAAATAAATATAAGTGATTTTTTCACTCAATATTTATTCAATATAACCCTGGACTGGTACCTGAAGCGGAGGGCTGGTCACCTTTCCTTTATGTGTTAACGAACAAGATAACACTGCGTTTATATGATGCAGTGTTCTATGCACCATCGGGTGCGGATAAAGGGTTTGAAGAAGATTATCAATACATCGTTGCAACAATACTCTTAGTGTTAAAGTAAATAAAAAAGTAAGGAAATATTATTTACCTTACTCTTTAACGGCGAGTGGTTATATACTAGGAAAACTAACATTGACTTAAAAGTTGTTGCTATGAATATTAATTAAAAAAATTTTTTTAGTAAACTGCCTTAAAAATGTTAAAAATAAATAATGATCAAAACGTTATTTATTGTTTTTCAATGTTTACTGGCTTCTCTTTGTGGTAAGATATGCTTCCATATAAACTTACATAACTAAACTGTTCGTAATGAACTATTTATATTTAAAGCTGTAGCTTACGAAACTATGTAGTCTTAACAATATAAATATAAAATGTGGTAAAAACAATGTTTTATTTATAATTTAATCATTAATACATTTAAATATCAATAATTGTAATATTTGACAGTATTTTAATACATGTAAAATGAAGAAACTTAACTTTTTATCGTACAATAATAAAATAAATAAAAGGACCACAGGACGTTCATCATATTTGTACAAATTTCGGGAATAATTTGACATGTTCAGTTTTGAACAGTTCCGGGCAACCAAAGACAGAGTGTTTTTCGTTAACACGCTTGCAGTAACTGAGATCCGGCACCGGACAGTCGTCGAAAGTAGAAGCAGCAGATGTCAACTCCGTCCCAATTGACCCTCGCTTTCGATCATAGCTGATTCCGTATATGTCTATTGTGAAGTTGAAACCCCGTGAGATTTCACTCGTGAACAGGAAGGTGACAATACCGCAGCCAAGACCACCCTCCACTATTTCGACCGTAGCATTTTCACCCTCTCCTTCCTCGTACGCCTCCATGTAGGTTATATTGCCCTTAGTGTCAATGTAGGTGATATACTGCTCTACTATCTCATCTGGAACTGCAGCCACGCAGATATCTTCGATTCTGTAAAATAAATTATTGTATTTCTAAAGATATCTGACTCCTAATTTGATATAATCCAGATTTAGACACATTCCAAATGTTGATGTTAATACTTTTAACATGTTGATTACCACTGTTTTATATAATTAATTATATCGTCTTAATAAATTAGGTCTTTCTACCATTGGATAACGATAAGAAGTATTTTTATTAATACCGGCTGATTTTATTATATAAAATACACTAAGCCTCTATTCGTTTTATATGTAAAAATCTTTATATTAAAAAAATGCTTTCTGGTAAAAAAATACCCACTGAACTGTTTGTTTCTAATGGATAAAAGTTTTTTTAGCCCATGAAAACCTATGACTTGTGTCAAATGTTTTTAATAAACCAAAAATTAAATATGTAACAGGTAATATATGTAAAAGTTAACAATATGAAGTGTTCAGACCTTTATACACATATAATGAATTTAACAATAGATCGACAATTCTATGAAGGGTTTTATTTTTAATATCTCAAGTAGACACAAGTCATAAACCCTATAATAGCCCAGGGTTTCATATTCTCATCTAAATAACCTCATCCTCTGAGATATTAATACAAACTGTCTTACGTGATGTAAAGTACATCGTCTGGACCCAGGATTCCAGTTGTGAAGTTAGTCCTACTTTCTACATCTTGGGGAATACTCCTGGAAGGTAGTATAGCCGAGTTGACGAAGATGGCAAAACATCCTATGAGTAGCACTACACCACTGTTTGGAATAAACATGACTAACGTATTCGGACTTTTATTTTTTATATGACCAGCAACCTTAAATACACAAATTTTCCTGATAAAATGTTTATCATTCAACTCAATTTAGTAAGTGGTTACAATAAGCTAAAGATATAATAATAATCACAACTATTTTTATTTGATAACATTCATTATACAGAATGTTAAAAAAATATGACTTTTCATTTTTATTACATCAAAAATTGATTGAATTATTTGTATAAATTAATGATAAAGATGTATTTACGTTTTAATTGTCAATTGCACAATTAAATCAGATTAAGAAATATTTTTGATTGTTATATAAAAATTAAACTAAAAGCTAAACTGGCAGTGCACAACGGAGTCCTGGTTCCAACTCTAATGTATGGAAGTGAAACATGGTGAAAGTTGGCAAAAGAAGGATGAAAGTAGACTGAATGCAGTCGAAATGCGATCTCTTAGAAGAATGTGCGACAAAACGATGTATGATAGATGTGCGAATAGTGAAATAAGGAAGGAATGCAAAGCTGAGATAAGCATTATCGATAAAATTAAGAAAGGTGTGTTGAGATGGTTTGGACATGTAGAACGAATGAGTGAGGAAAGAACGGTAAAACAGATTTATGAGGCGAATGTTAGCGGGAAAAGAAGCAGGGGAAGACCGAGAAAAACATGGCACGATCGGGTATGCCAAATACTTGAAAGTGGTCAGGTTAGGAGACGTAACAATCGGCGGGTATGTATGAGGAGATGCATGAACGTGGAAGAGGCGAAGAATGTTTGCAAGGACAGAGTGGTGTGGCGCTCTATTCTCTCTGCCTACCCCTGCGGTGAAGTGGCGTGATGGTTAGTTAGTTAGTTATATAAAATTTTAAGGTATGAATGTAATTATTATACACAGGGTGTAGGTTATTTAAAAATCGATTTGAAAATCAATATTGGTAAATGAAACAATTGAAATATATTACCATAGTGACATGGCTATGAAATTAAGTTATGTCGTATAAGATAGCAGTGTTCATGCAGGTATTTGTAAGAATTTTTGTGTACCTTTTTGGCGTACGTGTTTTTATAATTTCAGTTATATTTTTTGATAATACAGTAGAACCTCTCATAACGAGCACTTTTCATACATCAATTTCAACCCCCTTTATAAAAAATATCGCAAAATATCGAGCTAAAAGATGACGAGAAAAAACGCATTAAACTACTTAGAATGTTGAATTGTTACTTTATTATTATTAATTATTTAATTTAATTGATTTTTTCAACAGCTAAGGTCGTTGAAGGTTTGTAATGTTATTTCTAGTCTTTACTTGAATATAGTATAATAAAAATAATAATAAAACCCTTATCAGCAATGGTGCATAGGGCACTGTGTCCTATAAACGCAGTGTTATCTTGATCGTTTACACATGAAGGAAAGGTGATCATCCCTCCGCTTCAGGTACCAGTCCATGGTAATATTGAATAAATATTACAGTAAAAAAATCACTTATATTTATTTTACCCTCCTTGGAAATCGAACCCGGACCTCCAGAACGGTAGCCGAGCGTGCTGACCATTACACTACGGAAGCGGACACTGAATAAAGTATTCTGAATAAAGTATACTACACATATATGATGGGGACTAACGAAATGCGTTTGGAATCCTTAATACATGGATTACGAATATCTAAGACCTCTTCTCACGATTACAGAAGAAAAAATGCTATATTCAATTCACGTAATTTCATATTAAACAATCAAAGAGAGAAAATCATGAATTAATCAATCAATCATAATATCTGTAATATTATGAATTTTATCATATTACAAATAACTTGACCAGGATTTGAGCCCAGGTTCCCTAATATCCGGTGCTAAAACGGTGGTACTAAATGAACCGAAAAAATTATACAATTAAAAAATTATAAAATCGGTAAAATCTAAAACGGTGGTACTAAATGAACCGAAAAAATTATACAATTAAAAAATTATAAAATCGGTAAAATCTAAAACGGTGGTACTAAATGAACCGAAAAAATTATACAATTAAAAAATTATAAAATCCTTATTGTCAAAGTGAAGCTGTTAAATATGTAGGTACGTTAAATGTTTAACTTGTCAATTATCACTTTGTTCTCGAAAAAACAACTCTATTTCAAAGTACTAAGCAACTGACCTGTAGCCATATTTTTGGTTTAGTCATAAAATACATTGTTTTAGGA
The DNA here is from genome assembly GCF_059751285.1 of Brachycentrus maculatus. NCBI lineage: Eukaryota > Metazoa > Arthropoda > Insecta > Trichoptera > Brachycentridae > Brachycentrus > Brachycentrus maculatus. The sequence goes on along the minus strand of NW_028280814.1, from coordinate 782,735 downwards.
GAATACATAATGATTTCATAAATCATCTTTCTCATTTTGCGATCTCATGACGAATCGTGAGTCATATTTTTTTCTTCCGAGTCTTAAATGTATGCTGCGAGTAGTACATATTTTAAAAAGATAATTCTTTATATTTGGTTTGTACAGTATTATATCATGACAATTAATAGTCGTTTCACTTTTTAATAAAACGATAAACACATAATAAATTATAAATAATAATAAAATAAAAAATAATAAATAAAATAATAAATAATAAATAATAATAAAAAAAAACTTCTTCTTACCCTTATCCGCACCCAGTGGTGCATAGGGCACTGATGCAGTGTTATCCTGATCGTTACTTACATGAAGGCAAGGTGATCCCTCCTGCGCTTCAGGGACCAGTCCAGGGTAATATTAAATGACTATTAGAGTTTAAAATCACTAGTATTTATTTTCACCCCCCCTGGGAATGGAACCCGGGACCTCCAGCACGGTAGCTAAACACGTTAACATACTAGTAACGTAAAATAGTTCGTCAATCATAAACATTGTTTTCCTTTGCTATTGTGACCATGCTCTTTAGACAATTTTTTTCTCAAAAATTATACTGTTCTTTATGCATTTAATAATTTTAACCCATGAAAATTGTCACCAACCAATGAAGACTATAAATTTTGTTTTATTTTCATAACAATAAAACGAAATAAGGAGTTGAGCACGCCTTCCTATTATTCGCACTTGTGTGCCAGAGATTAAGCTGTTCAATTGATAACTCGTTTGCATTCGTACCGGCTTATTGGCTAATCTTCACGTAACAGTATCCGATCTCACCGCTGATTTCACTGTCAAGTTAATATCACAATATCTCGCATTTAACTATGTATTTAGAATTTAGTATGTCTAACGGATAATAGTTTCAACTCATCTTGCAATATTTCTCATTACCGAGAGTTTGAAAAATATTTGAAGCTTCGTAAGAGAATCATCGAATACCTTTATATATATATATAAAGGTATTCGATGATTAGACATAGCACCTTTCTTAGCAACATCTTCGAAGGAAGAATCTTGGGAAAACGAACAAGAGGCCGCCCAAGAACTTCATACTTCCAGGATTTGAAGCGGCTCATGGACGTCTCCTCCTATTCGCAGCTCAAGAGGATGGCGACTGACAGAGACAAGTGGCTGACACTACAAGGCGCTGCCTTTAGAAGATGATGATGATATATATATATATATATATATATATATATATATATATATATATATATATATATATATATATATATATATATATATATATATATATATATATATAAATATATATATATATATATATATATATATATATATATATATATATATATATATATATATTTATATATATATATATACGTATATATATATATATATATATATATATATATATACATATATATATATATATATATATATATATATATATATATATATATATATATATATATATATATATATATGTACGTAGGCTTTTTCTTGAGAATTATTTGTAGAAACGTCTAAAAATGTGAAAATTTGTTATATTGATAAGGTTATTATTGTGATCACAAATGAAATCCGCGCGAAAGAAAAATATTAGTATTTTATTGAAATACTCGCATATATATAATTCCATAAAATAATTTTTCGTATTGAGACTTTTTTACATTTATGAAGCAATAATTATTTAATAACTCTTCTGATCTTTATCTACACCCAATAGTGCATCGAGCACTGCATCCGGCTGATGCAATGTCAACTTGATCGTTATTTTTATGAAGGAAGCGTGACAGTCATGCGCTTCTCAGGGTTACACAAATATTACAGTGAAAATTCTCTCATATTTTTTGACATCCCTTGGAATTGAACCCTACAGGCGAGCTTATCTCTACACTATGGAGGTGGACACGCTATTTGTCGCACTGCAGTATGGTGCAAACTTTCGTATCTAGATTTTAAAATCATGTTTACTTCGTAGTTTTATTTTACGTATATTCTCGTATGTTGGTTCAATTTTATATTTGTAAAAATGTGTCTAAATTCATTATTATCAGGAGATACCTTATAAAAATGTCAATTAGATTTTTGCAGTGTTGTTCAAGTGCGTGAATCGTTGCTCAAAAAATATGCAACCTAAAAACGTACACTTTTTTCCTTTCGAAACTCTAGTTAGACATTAATTAGGTACATATGTAGTTTCTATGCAATTTCTACGGTAAATAGATATTTTCATACCATTTCCCATGTTTTGTTTGACATCAATTCTTGAGACAAAGATGTACTTGCATTTATGTAGCTTTCTGTCTACTTTGCATATTTGGCCTAGAGCTAGATTTCAAAGTAGCCACCTTTACTATAAAGCCTTACTCGCCTATAACTCAGATTATAAACTTTCAAGAGATAAACAACGTCGATGATCTTTAAAATCAGACGCATCCTTTCAATATGGCGACGATGAATTGTTTTACAACATTTTGAGTGTGTCCAAATACTTGTTCACAAAATCTGGATTATCTCCTATCAATTAATTTTCATCTCGCCAATAGATGTCTCTAGTGAAGTTCTAGTGATTCAAGAACAATGTTTCAAAATTGGTTCATATATATAGAGCTTCCAAGAATTTGAGTAGTGTGGTTGTCAATAATGGGTAGAATTGGTGAATGTTACACATGTGTAAAGTGATCACTTAAACCAGCCTATGACGGTCGTCAGCCCCGTAAATGCCCAGACTTCCATATTCTTCTTCATCTTTGATGAGATGTCAAAAAATAATATGAATCGTTTTGTTTAACGTATTAATAAAATAACATTTTTATTACTATTATTTTACCTCGACTAAAAAATCGATCTTCTATAAATTATTTATGGAATATCTGCTTATGTATCAGTTATTTAAAGTCACGACAGTTTATCTTACCTAAAATATGAGATTTGGTTAGACCACAGGTTCCCAATGGGAGCTGTATCGCCTCCCAGTGGGGCTGGAGATGTGTTCTTGGGGGTATCAGAGGGTCTAGAATGTCTAGAAGATAGAAGGGAAGGCTGGGAAGTGGACACAATTTGTTCTTCCTCCCTTCCTATGAGGGGAAAATTTTACAAATCGCCGTAGATTGACAGGGGGCGCTAGACCGTTAAATATTCAGAAGCTGTTAATTAGACCCGCACGTGTTGTTAAAATCACTACATTGATAACAGATTGATTATTAATTTAATACTCTTTATTTATCTTTATTCGATTCACGACTTAAATTTAAAAAAAATAATACGATAGTAAAAATAACAGTACCATTTTTTTAATAATTGAGGGTACAATACAAGGGGTGAAAATCTATTGAACCTCTTTTATGTATGGATTTTTCGTCACAAAGTCAAACTGCCAATAGTATGGGAACTAAATAAGTATAATCTTTCTCAACCAAATCGGAACGATGTTTTTGAAGAACCGAAGGCTTCGCTCCTGATTTAGAAAAACGTAAACGTAACGTACAACGTAATCTGTATTTATTATAATTGATTTCCTAATACAAGACATAAAATAACACAACACACACTTGTGATGTATGCTGGTTCGAGTTTGCGTGGGGCCATGTCTTCCTTACAAGTTAACTCAAGGTGGTCTTTGATGGATTATCTCTTGGTACCAAAAAGGTTATTCATAAAACTCCACAGGTTACATTTTAATAACTTCTTTGTAAATAATATAAAAATTGGAATTTAATCAATTTTCTCCTGCACAATTTGTTAAAATTTTAAAATTATAGTACCATGATAAAAAACAATACGTTTATTTTTTCTTTTCTTTTTTTATAACCAAGTAAATATTTTTCATTTGACTATTGAAATACTATTAGAATTGAATTTAAACCGTCAAAATACTCATTTGAAAAATTATTAAACATTTTCCACTGGTTTTAAGGGAAGTAGTATCAACCTATGTTTAACCTCCCAAGGTCAAACTGTTAAAATGAGTAATTGTGATATTATACGTCATTTTAATAATATATTATTACTTATTAATTTGTAATTAATAATAATCAACATTGATTCTTATCTCATGACACATGACACAAGAAGATACTTAAGATTTTTTAGTACGTAGTCCTTTTAAATGTAGGGTAACTGGCCGTGCTCAAATCGATATTCTACTGTGAATACTGAGAGTTGAGCATGCCTTTTTATTGTGATGATGCTGGATAACCGGTTACCCGTAGATGTAGCAACTTACTGCAAGTAGGGTCCGATATATGAACAAATCCGAATTGGCGATTTAAAACCGTCCTCTTTCTGGAGCACTGCATTAGTATAGCAAAAGGAAAAAATAATATGTGTACGGAAATAGAGGAGTTGGAGACCAAACCGGCCCGCGAGAATCGAGACTCGGCATTGGTACTAGGCGCTAGTCGTTCTCTGGCTTCAGCCGCGCCCGCCCGCGACCCGAGACGCTCTCGCCGAGCTACAAGCTAACCCGCATTGATAATATATATTCAGTATTTATGTCACTCCAGACTTGCGGTGCATGTAGCCCCGCGACTCGCCGGGAACGCGTTCCGATATCAATTGTGACAGTCGATTTCGTGTCGTGTGGTGTTCTAACGTAGCCTTTGCTCTAGCGCCGGATAAAGCGCTTTCCCGCCGTTTCCTCGATACCATTTGACGTTTGGTAAAAAGAAAATACAACATGTTTACGCACAATATATCAATACTTGACTTCTTATCGATATTATAGGCAGTTTGTTGGTAAATTGAACATACTGTTTTTATTTGTTTTGATTTTGTTGTAAGATTGTTTTTGTCTAAATAGATAGTTGCATTTTTTTGTTATATACATAATTACACTCTATTTAAAAATTGTTTGCCAAATAATTACCCAACTGTTTTTCATCTCCAGTGAAATAAATTCATATACTTCAGGAATACTTTGTTGGTCATAAAATAATTTTAATAATACCACAAAAACTCTTAATCCCAACATAAAAGCCCTTTGCCATTTTATGGATAAACTATCAATTCATGTTTTTAATGCGACAGTCGTTTGACCTTGTGGTGGCATATTTCAGCCATTTAAAGGTTGATAATCCCAAGTTTTGACTCCTATATGATGAAAATAATAAACAAATAACAATCATGACTTATCAAAAATAATCAAACTACAAATAAAACATTAACAGTTAACTTTGACTTCGATATCTTCTTTTCTGGAAATAATACTTTCTTTGATAAACAGGAAAATATTTATTTAATTTGATTATTGACAGTGTGTAATATCACTGAATCTTTTTAGTTTGCACTGTGACACAAAAAGATGGCATTGTACTTTGCCCAACACGTTCACAATACATTGTTTAGAATCATACATTTGATGACACTTGTGCATGACGTTTTTGAGACAATTTTAGGGTTGCCAAATTCTAAGAAACTGAATAAAAAGAATGTATCTTGTTGGAGTATTTTTCGCGAATTTTTATGTTTTATCGCCTTCAAATCAAAAATTTTTCTTTAAAAGAATGTATCTTTTTTTGCAGAATAATGAATTGAGATAAAGGAATAGAAAATTACATAATTATGCTTGGGAATCTTAACAGAGTTTATCCGACGATCTGAACATGTTGATACACCTTTTCATTATTTCACTTACACAGAAGTTGTTTTAATGAAATAATATGTTTTAATCATTACGTGAAAAATCAATTAAGCGCTCCACGTTATCTAGCTAATCGTTTGATTACATTAACATTTATTTTCGATAGATTTCAACATTTTACTTTAAATTTATAGAAAGTTAATTCTAAACGTTCTAATACCAGCAAAAGTGTTATTTTTGCCGAAATGAAAATTGCGAATTTCATTTGTGATCAGTGATATAAAACGCTTTCCCCAATTGGTATGTGTTGCCATAAAGTATTTTAGCCATAAAATAAATTGATTACGAAACGAGAAATATACCTAATTTATTTAAGAATTTACGTTATGAAAGAATATTTTTTACGCTACAATGAGAAATATATTGCCACTGTTAAAACAACTGAATCCACACAAATTTGCACATTAAAAAATATTTTTCCGCTTGCATCCCAATATTTGGTACAAGCATAGAAATATATTCAGTTTTTATTTAGCAAATACAACGATTTTTTGTATACAATGCAGCAAATATGATCATTAGGCTTAGCCGAACAATATGTCGCCTTGAAGACGTCTTCGACAACTAGTCAGCGTAGAATAATCGGCGTGGCACGATTACGTATTTAGGTTTGGACGACTGGACGTATGGAGTGAAATGCATTGACCCTACTCACTATTCATGGGTTACATAATGCCTCGTACAACGTCAATAGGAGTACCTCAAGGCACACTAAGTCTTCCTCCACACTAACGTCTATATTTAAATAATAATATAACTTTATACATCTACATACTGCATAGATCATCTTAATTCCATCTCTAAGATATTCTGTTTAATGACTTTTTGCATAATATACTCCGTGTTCTACTCTCAATATGGTATTATCATAATAATATAATGTTGATATTTATCAGTGTTTTATTGCAATTATGTTTGATTATCGCTATTAAAATTTTCCACTTATTTAATATCATGGTTGTACGGATACACTTGAAGAAAAAATCATCTCTTTAACGATAATTTTTTTTGTCAGGTGTTTCGATCGGAGAAAACTAAAAACTTTATAAATATACAAAATAATTAAAATCTGGGATTAAATATATTTAAAAGGAAAATTTATAAATATTTGTCTTTTAACTGTCTCTTATATTTTTTGTAGGATGTATACGTAAATGCATTAAGTATGTATGACTCAATTTTGGGTGCTTTGCCAAAAAATGCATTACGTATTATTCAATAAGATTTATGTCTGTGTATTTTTTTTTAAATTTCTGTCATCAGCGAAGAAGATTTTTTTGGAAAAGGGAATATGGAAGTCAATGAAAATGAATTTCCGATTTATCGTATTGTACATATATTGGGCATTAAGACATTTTAACAGAGAAAAGGGACCATGAATGTCTGAGCATTTACAATTTTTGTATTTTTATCAAAACCTTTTATTTATTTTGAACAGTTACTTTACTTACAAAGCATTTTGTCTCGGTGAATCTTCACATTGAGCTTATCAAGAACAATATCCTTTCTCACGCGTTAGTCGTAGGATTTGATTTGTAATTACATCATTAGATCACGAGCGAGCGGCACTTCCGTTCGTACATAATGGATAATCGGCTAGTTATATTATTATGTATGCTTTCGGCTGATCTCCAGGTAATGACCAACTCTCAATTAGTTGCCTTACAAGGGTCCGGGCCCGCCTCTTCTGCTCCTTAGAATCCCAACAAATAATTGCACTCGGTTTCCGATACCATTCCCACATTATCTTCATAATTCTATACTTCTGACAATGAGTGCAGTAACAATGGTAATCAATTTAATTATTAAATTAAATCGTTGTTATAAATCACCACAGAAATTTATTACAATAGTCAACCGCAAATTGCTTCCATCTGTAAACAGGTTACTATTTACTATTATCTCCGTCTGGCCCTACATTTAAATACAGTATTCTTCAGACTGCTATGGTGCTTCTGCCGTGGTGATAGCTTGATCTTGAATTATAATGTATTGATCAAGATGATCATTGGTGGCAAGGTGATTAGTCCTGCGATCTAGATTCCAGTATCTAAGAGAGAAATACATATATTTTATATTAGGTCAGATTGGAGGTCATTACTACTTTATGGAAAGAAAATAGATTAGGGATAGATGTTACTATTAATTGGAAAAATAGAAATGGGTCGACACCTGCGGTTGCATATCTATCTGCTTTGCTATGTTGCTAATATGTCATTTTGGAAAATTCAACATTTATACATCGATAAAGAATATTTTAGATTTAATCTAAAACTACTTTATTATCGAAAAAACATTGATATGAGTAAAATGTGATGTTTATTTCATTTTTTTTTAAAGAAAATGGAAATATTTGTGCTTTTATTATTTACACAAATATTTCAATTTCACACTATTTATGTGAGCCTAAGCGGCTCATTATTAGAAATAGGCATTTAATCGTGGTAGAGTGGGTTCGAACCGAAAAACTCCGACTTAAGAGTCCGCGACACCTAACCTAACTACAGGACAACAACCCGACAAAATAAAAATATGTGACGTGAAAAATTTAGTTTTTTTTTATCAATGACCGGTTTTATCGCTCTCACGATATCAGCAAACTTCAGTGAAATTTATGTGCATTTTTATATGTATGGGGTGTAGTGTAGAATTTTTGTTCGTTTGAAATCGTTTTTTGTTTTGTTTGAATTTTCAAATTCAGCATATTTTCTAAATACTGTTTATTATAACTGTTTATCAAGCATATGTATTTAAATAATCTCGATTGACATCGTGGAAATATGGTATAGCTCTAATACAATATATATTTTTTTAATAACTTAATTATATGGACGTATTTACTCTTATATCGAAATAAATGCCTTAATATTCTAATATTGTTGACTTGTTCGCTGTTCCGGGTTCAACAACTAACCGACTGAGTCCATAATGATCGATGCTCCTCGCGTCGAGTCTAGGGATCGTTAAAATATCTCTGCAAGTATGCCAGTCGTTTTTTTAATTTCCCGAATAGTTTAGCATTTCTACTTATGAATGGCGCTCCGTGAATATTTCAATGAATGAGACTTTTCGGGCTTCGATTTTGCTGTTTTTATATTTTTAAATAATATTACATCCGACATTTTTTTGTTAAGAATACAACGCCATAAAAACTATTAAAGTTGAATGACCTTATATAATATAATTCTTTCAGCTCACGACTTTTTTACATTGTAATAATTTTTATACAAAATTAACGTTACCTACTCTAATTAAATAAAATATTATCATATTTTTTTGACCATACGATCACTATGGTAGTCAAATCACTTAATTCGGAAATAATTCGACAAAATTTATTTTACTTAATGAACCATTTTAAATGAAAGTTTTATTTACTTTTTTCTTTTATAAAATGAACTATAGAATTTATTTATTCTCAAAATCCTGACAAATAGACTGTCCAGCCCTTTTCTGTGGTATCAATTTTTAAATTTTGCGTATATTGTTATTTCGTGTCGCAAAGTATATTAAAAAATCAATAATCAAAATTAATTTTCCCAATGGATTTGAATGTTATTATTTTTCTTAAAAATCAATAAATAAAATAAAATTAAATTTTTAGTATTTGTTAAGACATTTTCTATAAAATAAAACTATTTTTGAGAAATAATTCCCACTACCTACGTCAATAATTGTAGTAGTATTTTATATATTTTTTTAGTTTCTCAAACTTCAATCATCACAAAATATATTGCGGAACAAATTTCAAACGTTGCTCATTATTTCATCGCCTACAATAATTTAATAAATGATTTAAATACGGGCAGATCAGTAATATGTTAAGTGTCCAATTAATTAAGTGTTTACGTATTAAAATCTCGCTAAGTAATAGTGAAATGCCTTCCTGTATGGGTAAGGCTACTATGGCTACGAGAACGCGCATGTGGTGCGTTACTGAGATTACAGAGTATTCAGTTGTTGGCTTGGAGGATATTCAAGGCTGACGGCTTTTACGGACACTGATAACTGCAAACAGATTGGTATCGTTTTAGTCAAGTGAATGGTGACCGAGCCAATAACCGACTATTGATCGCTTCACAGACTCTTTCTTACGAAACGATATAAATATCCGCATAAAAATTGTTGTAAATAAATATTTAATGAAGAATGTAATAATAGTTCGTAATCCTGTTCAAAAGGTTATAATCGATAGCACGTTAAGCCTTGTAAAATACCCTCGATTTTATATTCCCACGTCAGTAACTTCTTTTGTCTATTTCGTAATATCAAAAAAAAAAATAGAAGTAAATTTCTTCACAAAAACTCGTGATCACCTGTCTATGAAAACGTATGTAGTTTTCGAAACTAGTCGTCTGAAATAAAACTCAATTAATGGTCTAATACAAGTGTTTAATTTTTAATAATCAATATGTCATTCCACAAAGTTAATGCCAAATTAATAAATAATTAAGTTATCTACACTACGTGTTGAACTCGTTAATTTCCACGTGTAATCGATGCTTGGATGTAAACAATATTAATGCCATTTTATTTATTGTTTCGGCATTCACTTTGTGGCAAGACATGATGAAATTGTAAAAAAAAATCCCCCCTCCTTACTTATATAACAGATTTTTACGAATTATGAGATTTATGCTTTAGTTTATATTTAGACCTAAAGATGAAGCATAGCTTCCAAAAATAGTTGTTATAATTAAATAAATATAACTCAAGTGGTAAAAAACTATTGTTTTTCTTTTACAATATGAATGCCGACAATAAATTGTGTAATTTACTAGTGTTTTCTTCAAAATATTCTAAAATTGTTTTAAAAACGAATAGATTGATTAATATTCCAGGTTTGTACACGGTTTGGAACTGGTGTATCTACTTGTCAAATAATTAACGCAGCACGATAGACAACATACCCGTCTTGTGAAACGTGGTACTCGAAGTGGACCTGGACCACACAAACCGAACACGTGAACGAGAATAAAGCACGCGAGTTTCACGATGCACATATAATTGTTTTTCCATGAACCATATTGGAGAATAGATATTTAAAATATGTACCTTAACCAGTTTCCTGACTAGCCCGAGCGTGATTCGGGCAAGGAGTTTGTATTGCATTTGACGAGCCCGAGAACTGCTCGGGTAAACCGTATTTCGACACGTCAGTCCCCTTACCCCGAGTCAAATATTGACCCATTTGTTTTTTTTTATTATTGAATAACCCGAGCGGTGTTCGGACAGTCTTGTTTCGGCTTGTGGGTGACAATTTCCTGCAACGATGACTTTTCTCTCCAAAATTCAACTGATTAAGTGTTTAACACAGTACGTACTCGTCCTTCACGAACACACATATAAATATGTATAATGTTGGTTGTATCAGCAAAAAACACTCATTTTATCAGATTTAACCAAATTTTTGTCACCTAAATGTGAATCAGATCTCATAAATGCTTTCTCACATAAGTATATAGATTGCAGGTGGCAACGTGCTTATATTGTTATTTTTTTTTATAATTACATTTTTGACATTTCAATATAGATGAAGAAGAAATGGAAGTCTGGATATCTACAGGACTTATGACCTGTCATATGCTGATTTCCAGACTTCCATATTCTTATTTATCTATGTTGATATGTGAAAAAGTGGAGCAACCCAGATTTGTGAAGAAGGATTTGGACACACGCAAAAATGTTGTGAAACTTATTTTTGTTTACATTGCTTGTATATCAATTTCATAAAAAATTATTTGGGAATAAACCAACAATGATTAAAATACTTCCTCAAGGAACTCGTATATATTAGTAGGTATTGTATAAATTACACACATTGTTACGATTTTATGTATTACTGCTATTATCCTTTTCTTGAGTTCTATTACTCCTTTATTTTAATTCCCATTTAACCGTAATATCCACCCTGAGCTTCTTCTCTTATATTATTTGTATCTAATCTAATATGTTTTCCCTCCCAGATCAGGAGCGCAGGACTGAGCACCCTGCCCTCATATAATTGATGGTTAAGTTAACATTATTCCAATCCGATACTGTGCCCCATGTCACCATCTAGGTACGGATAGAGACCTAACAAAAGTTTCATTAATTGGATTGGCATTCGCTTTGATGATATATCTATTGATTTTTTTTATTTAAATTTTCCTTTGTAATAATTATATAATAATAAAAAGATTCCTCTTATGTTCGTTTACACTCGCGTGCCAAAGCCGGCAAAAGCAGAAATATTGATGACAGTGTAATGTCAGAATCTCGGATTGCTTTAAGCGGCGGATGTAGCATCCATGTAACGGGTTTAGTTGTTTCAAAAACTCGTTTTCAGAACTAAGGCTCAAAAAACAGCCGGCCAAAGTCTCTGCAAGTTGTCACCGCGCAGAACCTACATATTACATAGTTGTTTAGTACTAGATAGGCACTGGACACTGGCACTGGAACAGTAGACTAAATCAAGTATCGGTTATCATAGTGCTTGAACTAGTTTTAAGTAAGTCTTTAATCCAACGGTTTAACTTCGACATGTTCGATCACTCGTGTAATATGATTTCTTTAGACATGTAACGTCTTTACTTTTCTCGACATACTAAGCCGCAAACTAAATTACTAAAGCGTTACCAATTGCTAAGTAAATTCTTGCAATGATAGTTCTTGCAATACTTGTTTGTTACAATCAAATTTACAAACTATAAGAAAGTTTACAAAAAACTGTTTTTTTAAATAATAAAAATCTGCGATTTTATCGTGTTACCAATATTATTATTTGGAAAAGAGACATCATCATGATCGTAGCTTATAATGTTCGACTAATATATTTTACAACATTAAGACTTTAATTTAAAAAAAATAAATATTAGCAAAGTTCTTTATATTCAAGATTAAAGCCTTTATTATATCAATCAACCAAACCTTATTTTCTGTTAATATAGATCAATTGTAAAAAACCTAGTTCATAGTTTCAATATAACATTTTTAAGTGTTACTTTCCCAATCACCACGTAAATTTGCTTTTTTGTACTCCACTGAAATAAGTATCAAAACATTAATAATATGAATGAAAATAACAGAGAAAACGTGTAGTTAAAAACAATAGTTATACGCATATTTCATTCATTATCACAGTTTTCAATATTTAATCCAGTAAAGGAGGGTAGGTATTGCTTTTGTATACGTACCCATATGGAACGCACGCCACTGTGTATGCCCTCCTACATAACAACTTCGAACATATTTTTTATTCTTCTTGCAGAATCTAGCACCAAAGTTTAAATTTTTTCTTCAAACATATTTATCGCTTCATTATTTTCACACTTTGGCTATATTAATAACATAAATCAGTTATCATCACAAACCGGAGCTATGCAATTAAGATTCTCGCCAAAAACCTGCTTTGGAATCGTTAATATATTGCACATTCGCCACTCTCTACGGATAAACTACTTATATGAGTATGTGAACGTGTACATAGTATATATTACGCGCGCGACATCATTTTGACATCTTTGAAAAAAAAACTGCAGTGATATCGGTAAAAGCACTGGCTATGTTTTGGATCACACGGCTTTTATGTACTAAATTTCGATCAAAAATGTAAGGGGCGCGCCATCTAAATTTGGAAATTAATGAATAAACGTACATCGTACTATTATAAATGCAAGCGTTAAAAATAGTTACCGTATTTGAATCATAATGTATTCAGCTTGGCGTCTTGTTATCTTGATTTTGTATTATAAAACAAATCTTAATGTTCTTTTTTCTTGATAAACATATTTTGGTCACTTAACCTTTCGTCTACCACAAAGAAAACCTTCGACAACTACCGTTCTGGATCCAATGGACCCTTATGAACAGTATGGTACTTTTTTACTTGTTACATATTATTATGTATTGTTCTCTCAATTGATTAGCGTGTTATAATGAGAGTTTAAATAAACCCAAATTAACTTTGGAACGGGTCCGTTGGACCCGCTTGGTAAACAGAGGATTAATTTGATGACTTCCTGAATTAATGATATCTTATAAATCAAAAGTAAAACAAGTTAGTTTTTTTAGGATAGTTAATGAACTTCACCTACACTCCTTACTCTTTAGAGGAGCAAAGTCGACTCATGACGTTTTTGAATTCAACATTTTTTAATAATCTTTATTTCACCATAATACCCACGTTTATACTAGTTCAATGATTTCAGTGTTTCGTTAAATATTGTATATATGTTAAATATTGTATATAATCCCTAGGGATTCGTATTTGCAATTGTCACGTTACACAAGCTAGCACAGATACTGAAATGCAACCCTGAGTACCTTTTTCCTCATTGCAATAATGTCTTTTACCCATGAACTATATTTAGGTCATCTGTTAAAAAATGTTATAAATTCATCACTTCCATAATCTAGAATCTGGATCGCAGGCTGTTCATGTAACTAGGGATTAATTTACATTGATCTTGCCTTCATGTAATAAGGGATTAATTTAACACCGCGTAAATTCGATGCAGTGCGCTATACACTGTGCTATACGGGCCAAAGAACAAAATTCAATAATGTTTTTATATATTTATTATTAAGGAGCATTGCATGATAACCAGCCGCAAATATCTACCTCTGAGAATTGAATATAATTATATTCAATTTGGTAGGTTCGCGTGCGAAGTCCTATAAGAATTCGTTGACGGTATGAAACAGTAGTTTTTTTTATATGTAGAAGTCAATTTTCGATCCCCGATTTGACAGCCGAATTCAAGCGCAAACAGACGTAATTCGTACGACAATAATACGTAGGTACAGTTTACATCCTACTATAGCTGCGTGTGAATCTAACCTAAGTCGTATTATTGTTGCATTGGTATTGTTTTTTAGGGATCAACTTTATTCGTTCATTGTATAACTAAACGCATCCACTAAAATTTTTAAGAAATGTAAACCAAATATGCTATAAATCCTAGTACATAATAGGCAAGAAAATTTTTCTAAGGCAACTAATAAATATATAAAATAAAATCTTAGTCGTATAAATTCGGGGTAAAGTCAACGCTTGGTATTTGAAATACATTGTTTTACGACCTGCGCCGTAATATTAATTTAGCTTTGGCATTTAATCGTCACGACAGAGTAGAAATAACATCATAAAAATCGCGATAATTTATGCGACAGTCGGTAACCGCTGCGATCTTTCTATAATATTTCGCAATTCTATTGTAGAAAATATTTGAATGCACTCGGGTCATGACCCAGAACGAATTACCGACTCGTATTTCAAGTCGGCTGCCAAACTGAATCAAGGTCCGACTGAAATAGTTACCAGTTGCGATTATGTTTTTGTCTGACCGTGCGGTCCTACCTTAATCGAAAACAGAACACAACTGCCCAGATTATTCGAGTTGCATCAATCGAGATACGGATTAATCCTGGAATATAACTTGATACCCAGTTTTTTGGACTGTTTTCAGATTTTTGTTTTTTTTTTGCGAAAGTTTTTTTATAACCCTCGGAATAATAAAAAATCAACTGTTGTTTCTACAGCTTTTATTATACGATTCGGCATTTTACCTAGTTTTCTTCGTATGGGTAATTTGTATGTATTTTATTCTCAATATTGTTAATATTGAATGCATTTACTTTGTGGTTAGTCATTTTTACTTTTTTTTACAAAAATGTTAATAATATTAGTATATAACCACTCACCGAGATTTTTATGTGTACCGGTTTCAAGACGTACCCGTCTCTTCGTCAGGACAATCACTACCACAGCATGCAAACAATACCACCCTTCATCACCATAGCACCATTTATACACTTAAAACTACACAAAATGTTTAACACATGCGATTCTTGGTCTATTATTTGGTGTATTATTAATAATAAGTAATATTATTAACATTTTTGTAAAAAAATAAATAAGTATGTATGTATTAATTAAAAATAACATTCTTATCTTACTTTCTTCTTGTTTTTGATTTTTTTCAATTTGTAAGGACTGGTGCTCATATTATAATGTAACAATAAAATAAAAATAACTAATTACCTACCATTTTTATTATTATTGATTAACTTATAGCATGTTTTCCGAAATGATAAAACACGTGTTGACATCTCAACATAGATGAAGAAGAATACGCAAGTATTCATAGGTCTTATGACATAGGTCATGCCAGTATAAAGTGATAACTTTATACACGTACAACGTTCACTATTTTGCCCATTTAATTTTTTATACGTAATTTTATTTTATTGTTTTCTTCACATGAACATAAAAATTGAAGTTGTGTGATTTTTGCATGCAGATTAAGGGGTTTAGGAGCAATGTTGAATTCAGCGACTTCAAAAAATTAGTTAACATAAGGTCAATAAAATAAACTACTTATCTAAAATAACTACCGCGTCTTGAAATCGTAAATAAATAACTAAAAAACGGAATTTAAATTAACGACATCCAGAACATAATATTTTACAGTTTTACGTGAATATTTCAGAAACTCGTTTATTAAAGAATTCTACTTTTGCAAATAATATCCTCGTATTTATGTATAATTTTATATCCTGCATATTAAATTTGGCATGGTATTTATACTGACATATTAAAATATACCATATATAATATTGAAATACAGTGTTGCCTACAATTATCATTACAGCGAATATTCGTTTCTATGTTTGATTTTTTTATACATAAAAAAAGCGTTTTTCGAATTACACTCGGTTCACGCGCTCTGTGCACCCCAATACAGCCGTTGGGTATAATTCAAAGAATATCATTTGAGCGTGTAAGAAATCAATTTGTTCCAAATTGGCAGTTGGCACCGTGCCAGCGGTTTACTAATTTGGTGTACGACTTGACGATAACCACGGCCGCTTAGCGCTTGCGCGGTGGAAGGTGGAACGTCACTTTACCCGCGCTGGCCATTAGGCTAAATCCCGTCCTAGGTAATAATTTATTATGGTGCAGGGGCAAAAAATTCGAGGTTAATCATCTCGGTATTCGTTTGAAACTTGAGATAAATATAAATATTTAAGGGGCAATTTGGAACCCCTTTGTAGTCAGTGCTGTAATTAAGTTGAACTCTGAATATAATTAAGTTTTTTTTTCATGCACGACTAAATTTTAGACAGGTTCTAAAGAAAACCTGATTACTCAGATTGCTGTAAAATAGATAAGTTCCTTGCAATAAATAAGGCTTGTACTACTCTAATTAATGACGTTTTGAAAGGATTTTTCTTTGTAAACATTTTTGTTCCTACTAAATTTAAAATTTCAGCTATTTTGACAAAATTATAATGCTAGATTTTTTCTTATATTATTTTTATTTGTTTTATTTAAGAGTTTTCAATTGTTTGCATTTTTAAGAAGAAATCGTAAAAAAATACCTTCTGGTGATATTGCTGTCGAAAAATTACGTAATATTCCTAGAAGATAAAATCTACATACTGATATCCAGCATTTAACATTAAACGTAAAGTAAAATAAATCATTTAGATGAGACAATGTTAAATGACATGTTTTATATGATAATACTAATGTTTATTGTATGCTAGAGATGCATAAAGTATCCAAACATAAATACAATATTTACATGAATATGGAAGTCTGTATACTTACAGGGCTTATGACCCGTCATAGGCTGATTATACCCAGCTTCCATATTCTTATTCATATATTTTTAGTTTCAGATACTTGATGCATCTCTGATTTGATTATACACCATACATCAGTATTATTATAAAAAATGTGTTATTCAACCTTGTATGACCATATTTTTCTTCATCTATGTTGAGATGTCAAAATTTAAAAATAACTCTAAGGTGAAGAAAAACCAGATTTTTAAAGAAGGGCTTAGATTCTCTAAAAATGAGATTGTATTTATGAAAATATTTTACTTATAACAACTCAGTGCGAATACTTCATCATCGTAATTTTATTTTATAACCGTTCTTGTTTTATGTGTGTTTTAACGTTACCTCTATGAAGGAATTATTTATTATTCTAGAATAATATGATTCTTTTATTGCTCGTAACTTAAACTGTAACAAGGAAATAAAATGCTATAGTTTATGTAGGTGTAAACATGACATATTGAATTGAATTACCTCAAGTTCCTACTTCCTACATTATAAAAAAGGTTTGTGGTATAAAAATGCATACTTATTTGTATTAAACAATTTAATTTATTTTCTTTTAACTAGTAATTGAAGAAAAATAATTCATGTAAGTATAAACTTGCATTATAATCAAAAGTTTCAAGAACTTTTTTATTATTCAATTACAATTTACATAATTTTTCATGACTGTACAAAGTTGACCAAAATTGTTATTTCAACAAATGAATATTCTCCATTTTTGACGTCTCAATAAAGATGAAGAAGAATATGTAAGTCTGGGCATTCGCAGGGCTTACGACCTGTCATAGGCTGGTCAAGTTATGACTTTACAAACGTGTAAAATTCAACATTTTACCCATGATTGACAATCACACTACTCAAATTTTTGGAAGTCGTACATACATGATCAATCTTTTGACGTTCAATGGTGAATGTTACACGTGTTTAAAGTGATCGCTTAACCAGCCTATGACAGGGCGTAAGCCCTGTAAATACCAAGGCTTTCATATTCTTCTTCATTCATGTTGAGAAGTCAAAATTCTTAAATAACTCCTAAATCCCAGATTTGTAAACAAGTATTTGGAAAAATTTGGTACCTAAATAAATATTCGATTCTGTTATGTCGCTCACTCCTTTCAAGAACGTCATAAATCAAAAATCGTCAATTTTCAGTTGTGCATGTTTTCGGAATGCCCAGAAAATGTACTATATCCCAGTAAAAGAGCCATATTTAAAACTTAATATTTACCCGGTACAGGGCAGAAAGTGTTGTTTTTGCATTTTAAAGAAAAGGTTTTTTTTTTTTTAAATATACTTAATATTTTTCAAATGGAGAAAAAACCTTCAGGTTTTACCTAAAAAGATCTGTTACACAGTAAAAAAGTTCAATAAGTGGCTTGATATTTATTTTTAATAAATGTATTATATTTTTAAACTTTAAAAACGTTCTCCTGAAAAATCATGTTTTTTGATAAATGACGTTCTTGAAAGGAGTGAGCGATGTATATTTTCTTCATATAATAAACTCTTTGTATTAAAAATTTGCTCGAATGTGCCTTGTCATCGTGGATTAGTAAGTAGTAAAAACTCATTGCAATAAATAAAAACAGTTTTAATAACGCCGTTCTGTGCCATTGTTTTTTTTTGTACATCTCTTGGTTCCCGTGAGAGAATCTACGGATGAACTATAGTCATTCTAAGTCTAATAACAATAATTATTTCTCACATTCTTAGATTTTAGATAAATTTAAACGTAACGTCGTTTCAAGCATTTACTAAACAGGCATTTTGTCAACTACTACGAGTACTTGAATTTTATTAAATAATATTATTAAGTATATGAAAATAATAGAAAGAATGATTTCCAAAGCTACTCGTATTATTATATATTTTTTAAAGATTTTAACTCAAGTACCTGTTCATTATTACTGAGAATATATTTTTTTAACATTCATTGATAATTCTTCTTTTGGACCGCTGTCTTTATACAAATTAGACTTTATCAAATAATATTGCTGCGTTATCTTGAACATAAATTACGCAAAGGCAATGAGACCAAACTTCCGCGTCTACGATACATAATGTTTAAGAAATGTAACAAGTAAAAAAAATATTGGTACTGCAAGGAATCGAACCCGACTCTTTGTGTATGGTAGTAAAACTTGCTAAAAACCACACCACGAATGTAGACATAATTAGACATATATGTCTACAATTATAGTCACCAATAGATGTATAAAAATAGTATTTTTTGGATTAGAAGTGAAATATATTTGAGTGGTACATATGACGTAAGTGAAATAGCGCAGAATGAAGGACATTACTGTTATATGGAAATGGAAGAGGAATAGTAAATAATATTATTTAAGAAAGGTAAAAGGAGAAAAGCAGAAATATTTAGGGCACTCGAGGATGCTTACTGTACTTGATCAAACTTGTATGAATTAAGGACGTTATAAAATAATTGAGGACATCTGAATTCAACATATTTCGTCTATTTCAGACTTCCAAAATCATATTGGTAATAAATTCACGATTTGACGAGATTGACATTGAATTCGATGATATTTTAGGAAATCCAACATTTTGATTGAAACTAATATTTTTTTTTGTTTTTACAAAAATATTGGTAATGTTAGTACCTATATAACTACTTACTTACATATAACATTTTTGTAAAAAAAAACTATAAATAAGTTACCACAAATAAAATGCTTTGATTATTAAAAATATTTACATTAATTGATTCAGCAGCCACTTTGGGGTAGAATCCATCCATTTTTAATTTAAGTTTAGCTTAAAGTTTTTATACCACTATTTCAGAATAGTGGTATTTACCAAGTAAAACTTAAATTTAAAATATAATGATTTTTTTTTCAATATAAAAAGTTATGTCTAACAACATGTACGTTATCATTCAAAATAACGAGTAATTAGTGTGTATTCCTGGGCAGCATTAATGAGCCATGTGTTTTTGTGAACTTGCACAGTGGTTGACTATTATTATACATTCCTTATAACATACGATTCGTCTTTCTAACGTGTCCCGTTCTCCCAATGAAGTTGAAGTGGGTCGCTAAAGAGAAGTGACAAGTCTTCAGAAACCGATTATAACATTTTTTAACACATGTAACAATTAATGCGTAACAGATGTAGGTTCTGTACTGTAGGAAATGCACTCGTTTTATTGTATGCATTTAATTTCACGGAAGCAGAACACATGCGAATATTACGAGGATACCTAAATTGAAATTGAAAATTTTTGTTAATAATTTAACGTTGTTTATTGCCGTTAAAAAATCAATGGTTCAACACATTTATTATGAAATATAGTTAACTTAGATGTTTTTGTGAATTTTGTCGTCCGCCTCCGTAGTGTAATAGTCAGCACGCTCGGCTACCGTTCTGGAGGTCCCGGGTTCGATTTCCAAGGAGGGTAAAATAAATATAAGTGATTTTTTCACTGTAATATTTATTCAATATTAACATGGACTGGTACCTGAAGCGGAGGGCTGATCACCTTTCCTTCATGTGTAAACGATCAAGATAACACTGCGTTTATATGACACAGTGCCCTATGCACTACTGGGGTACGGATAAGGGTTTATTATAAGATGTTTTTGTGAAATTGAGATTATTGTTTGCTAAAATTAAGACTTGTGCGTGCTAATATGATTCTAGGTCCAATATGCGATAAATCGCAATTTAATTTTCTTTAAACCTAGGTTTTTCTTGACGTAATTGCCTTTTTTTTGTTTAAAATACCGGTTTTGTGTTGTTAATAAGTTAAATAATAATACAAATTTTAAAAAAAATGCGCGCGGTAACACGTCAGACTCCGAGCGCGGCCGTTCGCTTTCTGAATTTGAATGTTTGAGATCTCAGCCTAAAGGCATGTGTCGCTGACATCATGTTCTTGATTCTTAGTTCGAATCCGAATTGTGTCAAAAGCAATCCCCATATGCTGTGTTTAAAGAAAATGAATACCAGTAATTATATTTTTTAACGTATTTACCAGTACCTACCGTATATAAATTCCCGGGTATGATTCCGGGGGAGATAAATTAATAGAGTTTATATTTATCCATATTCAAATAATAATACAGTTCACTCCACGTTTTTTTTTCCTGTGTATATGTATTTACCGACATTATTCGATTTATTACTTAAACCGGTTGCTTGGTTGTCCTAAAAACTTATGAAGTGTATGAATAACATCTGATTACATTATGAATTAGATAGCTCTCAAAATTTATCATAATTACCAGTTGCTTATTAAAAAATACAACTGTAAAAACCGTTGCATCATTTGACAGTTGATATGTAAACCGGTTGCTAGCTGCTAGATTCGTGAACTGCAGTTCGCGTAGGAGAGTTCAGCAGTACCATATATCCAGTCGCTATGTATCGTAAAAATCGATGAAATTTCGTTAATTATAATATTTAATATTAGGGGCAATATTTAGATCAATATCTAAATGTAAGGATTCAAATTCTTTTGGGTTAACATTTAACTATTTTTTATTTTTCGAATTAGATAAAAAAACAGGTCATATAAAAGTCATAATTTTTTTTTGCCACTAGATGGTGTTGATGCCTATATATCGGACAACACTCGATTATCTCAAATGAATATGTGATTAAAAGGTGAAATTTCAGTTAACATTTCTCTCAATATAGTTTTCAAATTCTTTGCTCGTATAAAAAGTTTTAATGGTTTGAAAATGAGTGAAGATATCGCTTACTCTTTTCAAGAACGTCATAAATCAAAAAACTTGTTTTTTCAGGAGAACGTTTTTAAAGTTTAAAAATATAATGAAATGTATTAAAAATAAATATCAAGCCACTTATTGAACTTTTTACTGTGCAACAGATCTTTTTAGGTAAAACCTGATGGTTTTTTCTTCATTTGAAAAATATTAAGTATATTTAAAAAAATAATTAAACAATACCTTTTCTTCAAAATGTAAAAACAACACTTTCTGCCATGTAGCGGGTAAATATTAAGTTAAAAATATGCCTCTTTTGCTGGGATATAGTAAATTTTCTAGGCATTCCGAAAACATGCACAACTGAAAATTGACCTTTTTGATTTATGACGTTCTTGAAATGAGTGAGCGATATGTAAAAAAAATATATATTGATTTGGCTTTCTGTTTGTAGAAATCCATAATTTATATTTTAAATATTTAAATCATACACTGATTAAGGTCTACTAAGTTGTGTAATTTTTATTAAGGAGGCTTAGTAAAAATTAATTAAGTTGAATATTTTATTTTAAAAATCAAAGAAATGTTTTTTATTCGTCGTGATAATTCGTACATGTATATGTTTTTATTAATGTTTATATGTGTATATGTATGCGTGCGTATATATTTTTGTCAAATAAATGAAATTTTGAAAAAAAAAACGCTAACTAACTATACTACATATGCTATCCGAAGGTGAGTACATTATAATTAGCTTTGCTGCCATGTACATGTGGATTTAAATAAATAAATAGGTCTAGTAAATTAATCAAATTATAATATTTTTTTAACTATATTAAATAAATAAATAAGATACAATTGAATTTTTTTTAAATGTACTTCATATAGCGACTGGACTGGTAGTAGAAGTATGGTGTCGGCATTATGACATTATGTAGTATTTGTGAGATGTAATGGAGTTATTTGTTTTATAGTAGGCAGTGTTTCCATTGATGCGGATCAGAGGACCAATAGGCGCGTGGGTCTCATGGACGCGTGCGCTTTGCCCATTTTTAATTCCGTTCCGTGTTTGAATTTTAAATATCAAGTACTGCTAAATCTGTGGCTCGCGTTTGAATATATTTTTACGACATTTATACGGGTCATAAAAAAAATATGCTTTTATCGACCCAAATCCGTATATCAAGTAGTACTTTTAAATTCCATGCGAAATTTTATGCCAGTACAAAATATGAAGATTTCCTGAAAAGAAAAAATTTATGTCATAAATTGGCCATTTTTTTTTGTTTGTTTTAACCTTTTATTATGACATTAAATATTTCACTTTGATTTGAGGTAGTATTATATTTTACGAAGATGGCGCCATATGAATTATCCAAAATTATTATTATTATTATTAACTAGACATTTGTACTTATTCTACTTACGCTGTACGGCTGTCCAAATTTAAAACACAGTAAGGGACATTTTTTAGTAGTAGGTTTTTTTTGCACTAAGTAGATTCTACTTAGTCCAAAAATGCAAAAAAAACCTACTACAAAAAAATGTCCCTTACTGTGTTTTAAATTTGGACAGCCGTGTAGCTCTAAAAAGACTTTGTATCTATGTATTATTATTGTTATGATCATTATTATTTTTATAATGTATCGACATTCCTAATTGTTTTAAAATTTTTATTGATATCTCAACATTATCTACGTTGTCTATTGAGGTAGGAATATAGAAGTCTGAGCATTTACAAGGCTTATGGCCTGTCATTAGTTGGTTCATTTTATACACTGTGTAACATTCACCATTTTACCTATGATTGACAACCACGTTAATCAAATTTCGGAACAACCATATCATAAAAAGTTTTATTTTTTGCAAATCCATCGTTTGTGAACAAAAAATATGCACACCTAAAATATTTTTATTATAATCGTTTATTTAAACAAAACCGTGAATGTGTTATCTAATTTAATATTTGTTTTACCCGTATCCGTAAAAGTCCTTTATTAAGGCTTAGATTTTAACTTTGTCTCGAGCGTTCAAATCAGGATGCTCTCAGCCGCGTTCAGGGCTGCACGTATGTCTCACTTTAAAAAAAATGTGTACAGGATATTTTTTTGTCTTAAAAAAAAAATATATAAAAAAAACATTTTTAAACTTCTTTCCTTTCAATAACTCTTTTCTTTCCAAAACCATATATTATAATTATTTCGAAGACAATTATTTATTCAATGCAAAAACAGTGTTTTAAGAAAAAAAAATACGTAAAATGTTGCCTGGATTTAGAGAAAATACTGGGCCCTTAATTGGGCAGACTTTGTCCTAGATCCTAGAACGTCTAGCGTCTGGCGTCTATGCATAATAGATATTTTGATCAAAAGATTGCGCGATATTTCGCGCTTGGTCGACTTTGTTTGCGGACTAATGTGACGCAATTCTCTTTTTCGGCAATCTTTTGTTCCATCTAATCGAAACACGGAGCTTAAACGTCTATGAGACGCCATTCTTTCAAACAAAAATATTCATGTCGAGTTAAATGGACGAAAGAACCGCCGCTGATGCTCCGTAATGAAATTTCCGCTTCAGTGAAAAATTTGAAGGAAAAATGATGTAAGAGATAGCGGGACGAAATAAAAAATACCACATATTATCAATGCATGGAAATTAAGCCTTAGACGCAAATTAATACTATACCACAGCAGTGGAGTAAAACTTACCTACGAAAACGGGATTATTTAGAATCTATAACTTGATAATAATTTAAAAAAAATAGTTTGTTAATTTGTGGTGTAGCCACGAAACTATTTTTAGGCTTAGTGGCGTGGTTGTCAATTATGGGAAGAATAGTAAATGTTAAACGTAAATAATGTGATCACTTAAACCAGCCTATGACTGTCCGTTAGCACTGTAAATACCCAGACTTCTATATTCTTCTTCATCTTTTTTGAGATGATAATGAAATATTATGTTTATGTATCTAATATAAATCATACACATATAATTGTTATATGTATTATATAGTTTTGTATGGATATAAGGTTACCAGTCCTGAGTAATATTAAAAATATAGCGAAATATCGCATTATTTTTACAACCCTTAACTTTAAACCCAGGGTTCCTACCACAGTAGCCAAACGCGCTAAAAACATTTACATTCAGGGTTTTTTTGTTGTTGGTTTTTCGGCTAGGCCACAGTGAAAGCCTCAAAATATACACGGTTTTGTGGCATTCAATCAACACGTATGTCATCACACCCGTCCACAATTCGCGCCCAGTTACGCGAATTCAACACGCTTCTGTAAGATAATTTTACTTACACAACCGTGCTTGTTAGGATGCACTACTGACTTCTATTGAACATGCAAACGGAAATACGCGCTCGGATTGGAACACAATGTTGCATATACACAAGTAGGTGATCTCCAGATTGAATGTGTTATTAATGGATATAAACTATTCTGACCACGACACTCCATACGTCCCACGTGAAAATTTAAATAAAATTTATTTAACTTGACTGATAATTTAATGTTGCTTTATTTCACATTATGTTAATACGAATAGAATATAGCAATAGTCGTTATACAATACAATTGTAGGTCAAGAAAAAACTGCTGTTGTAATTAAAAGTCTTTTTTTCATACGTATGTAAGACAGACCTTTACAAAAGCTTGCGTTATTAACGATAGCGTAAAAATTAGCTTCGGTCATTTATTTGATATTATTCTTTCTACATATTTATATGTTTTGATTAATAATATGTGTCAATTTGAAATGAGTTTTAAGTATAAAGCATTCCCATTCTATTACTTGTATTTTAAGTACGCAATTATTTTTCTATTATTCGTAAAAATTTGTATTTTTGTGTATTACAATATTGTTTTTAAAAGATTATCGAGTTTAAAAAAAAACTTTAAATCATCTTAAAAAAAAACTTGTTACCACACACTTTTATGTACAACATTTTTTGTGAAGATTATAACATTAATAGTTTTTTGAATCCCCCAACTAAATATTAAAATAACAACACCTACAGCAATTTCAATAAAATATTCTGTGCTTAAAAGAAGAAGCTAATTTGGTTTAATTTTCTAAAGTTGTAATAATTACCAAAAAACAGAAACATTTTCAGTATAAATTTATAGGCTGACAACTATTTTTATATATGTTTTGTATATGTTTAACTATATGTTTTGTTTTAAAGCTGCAGCTTAAATTTACAAAGTAAGATTCTTTTCCAAAACACATCACATAATAGGAAACGAATGAAAATATATATGTGGTACCTATATGCAGCACTCATACATTTTTATTTTTGAACCAGTTATTTAATTATTATTATTTAACAGAGAGGCTGTTATCAAGATTTCATTGATGGCTTCAGAAATATGAATACCTAAGAATTAAAATGTTAACCATTTGACATTTAATAAATTTGCGTCATCTGCGGTTATTTATATTCAATTTGTTATTGACTGTTTATTTTACGTAATTTAAATTTTGTGAAACCATTTACTGACCTCCGAATAGCCTTCCTGACACCTCCACCTACTACGCTAGCTTTTCTGATAAAATATCTTATAAAACCTTCTTCAGAAAACCCCATTTTCTTTCTTCTTATTGCGTTACCGGTACAATGCCGCAAACAATACCCTCCGGATTATTATGCCACAATACAAGTTATTTAATCCAACATCAGTATTGCTTGTGATGGAAGCATAAGTTAGCCTCTATTTAATGGTATGCCCGTCAGAACAAACAAACAAATTTGATAATGTTCTAATATCCATACAATATATTATAATCAGTTGAATCATTTGTATGTTTAGTAAATAGTATAAATAAATATTTTTAAAGTGTCACTCAATTCCTTACTGATTCAAAAGCATTGGAGATTATACTGTACTTAAAAAACGCAAAATAACTGACTTTATTATATCCTCAATACAGGGATAAAAAAAGTATTTATAAAAAAACATGGTACGTTTTTTTCTTAGATTTTTTATGTATTTATAAACACATTTAAAAACACTTTTGAATATACGAGTATTTTAAGCATATTGTATTTTACAAAACAATTTATTTGTTCCTTAAATTAAACAATATTCTTAAGAATTTATGTCTTTGTTATCAATAGTTTCCCTATTGAAAATAATCAATTTGATTTTTATAACCTCATAAGTACATAAGTATTTACATATTTCAATGATTTACATTTTCCATCTAAGTCGAAGAATAATTTATTCCCAGCATAAATTAATAATTCATGTAGATATTTGACAATAAAAGTGTGCTCATTCAAATATATGACAATGCTCGTATAATTTGTTACGGTGCGCTGTCACCAAGGCCATTTTCCTCGGTTCGCACCAACTTTCCCGACTGTAAAGAAAGCTTAACTCGCACTGAGGCTCAGAAATAGCAGCGGTGCTGGAAGTCAAGCGACTATTATATTTATGGAGATGACTAAACCCTCGTTTATCACCATACACTCATGCTAAAGTGTCGTCATTATGATCACTTTGTGTACTTTGACATGCGAAGAGTTTATGTTTCTATGCAAAATGTCTGTCGACGATTGCCAAACGACCGGCAGCACCCAAACCACTGCTGTTTGATCGATATGATTTTATTATTATTTGCCGTCATTGCGGTTGAAACAATTATTTATTATCTCTAGCGGTCTCAAACAGATACGATAAGAATAGAATAAGCATTGCTAATGGTTTGGGAATAATCGATAATGTTGAGGATTCGGCCTAAGAACTTTAAATGGATTTAGTCGAGTTTCATCAAGCTTACAGACGACTTAAATCGTTGTGCCGTTTTATTTTAATTTCCGAGCTCTTCATCAGATCATATTGAAATACTTTATATGTGTTGTTTATCGCGAGTGGTCTCATAATAAAAAATTAATTCAGTTTTTAATTGGTGCGTTAAGTTATTTTCTGCAGTGTTTGTGTTCTGTTTTTTGGCCTCTTTGATCTCTCGATGAGAATTCAAAGGTCCGCGTTTATCCTTTCTTTGTCCGTGATCTCTTTGGCTCTTACTTTCCTTGTCGAATAGTTGAGTATTTATTTGTCGGATTCCACGTATCGCCTTGTAATGCGGTGTTTACTACTTGCACGTGTGAAGGACCTGTTTACTCATTACTTTGTTGACCAGAAGAACAGAATCTATTTCTGAAGACTACACCCGGTGACGTTACGGCCGCTCTGTGTTGGTGGCAAAACACATGGTGAAGATTAGCGGAGCGCATCATAATATATGGCCGGTGAATTAGTCAGCAACGGTGTTTTATCTCTGTAATTTTTAATTATCGTGATTCTGTAATATCTGTTGCAGGGCTGTTACACGACAAATGCATTTAATTTTAATCAAATGCCACTTATTTTTTTTAAATCGATATTAGTACGTTAAATTACATTATCAATATTATATAATATATTGTCGAGTAAATGATTTAATCATTTTTTATCCTTTTTTGTGACTCGTGTGTTATCTTCGGTAACCACATATTTTAAGTTGAATGCTAAATAAGTTTTTGTTTAAATAAAAACGTATCCTTCAGCCCATGTATATGCAAAACTATACTACCATAATAATATTACAATTATATAGTAGGTATGCTTTCTATTACATGTATAAACTTTGTATTTCATTGTTCTTCTTCATCTCAACAAAAATGAATAAGAATATGGAAGTCAGGGAATTCACATGGCTTACAACCTAGGCTGGTTAAAGTAATCACTTTATACACGTGTTACCATCACTTTCCTTCTCGTGATTGACAACCACACTACTTAAATTTCGGTAGTTGTATATATCTTTCAATTGTCACCTTTTTTCACAAGTAAGTTCTCGGCACTATCTATGGTTGAGCTGAGTTTGTATTTCGTATTATATTAAAAACGATTTGTGCTTTAAAGAAGTACTTTTGCATAATGTCATTTATATCAATTATCGTAGTTTAGTATTTTCAATCTCCAAACATTCACATATTTAATCAAACCAGATAAAAACTCGGGAACAAACATATTATTATGTCATATGCCGAGAACCTTCATAGTACAATGTATTCAAGAAATTGGTCAACTCCCGATTGGGGCATAATTGCGTTTGTTAGGTAAAATATTATTACCCAAGAGAAATGGATTATGGATGTAATAAAGCCGCTTCTTGAAACGTTGATAATATTATAATAATATGTAAACATTACATATATCGCTTACTCCTTTCAACAACGTCAGATATAAAAAAATAGATTTTTCAGGAGATCGTTTTTAAAGTTTAAAAATATGATAAAATGTATCAAAAATAAATATCAAGCCACTTATTGAACTTTTTACTGTGCAACAGATCTTTTTATGTAAAATCTGAATGTATTTTCTACATTGAAAAAATATTTAGTATATTTAAAAAAATAATTAAACAATACATTTTCTTCAAAGCGGGTAAATATTGTGTTTAAAATATGCCGCTTTTGCTGGGATATAGTACATTTTCTGGGCATTCCAAAAACATGCACAAGTGAAAATTGACGATTTTTGATATATGACGTTGTTGAAAGGAGTGAGCGGTATGTGTATATAGTATGAACACACGTCCGTGGAAATTTCCAGTGTCCGAGCAGCTAGATGGCCAATAGTGTGTAGTGTGTATGGGACCCCATTGACCAGCAGTCCGTGTATCCTGTTCTTTATACTTTATAGTAATCTCCACTCTCTTCTTGGGCCTTCTCCATTGACCCTCTCACACAAACCTCTAGCCTAGCGTAACTCACATGTCGTTCCCCCTTCAAAATAGAAATAGGTAACTGACTGAATATTTCAAGTTGTACCCTAAAACATTACTGGTATAAAACTTTACTAAAATAGGAGTCTGATCAGGGCAACATATAACGTATATTTTTTTAGAGTATTACCTTTATATTTTGTAAATTAAAATCATTGTTAATTTTCTGGTATGGTAATATAATACTCTCCTTATCAATTGTCATTCACTTTGTGTAATACCACTTAACGCTACTTCATACATACTACCGGTTTCGGGATAATCATTCCATCATGAGGTCTACTAGAATTTTTATGTTGTATTACGTAAAGTGAACGATTGATAAGGAGAATGTTATATTACATTTATATTCAAAGTAATATTAACAACATTGTTTCTTTTTCGTTGATGTTTGTATTTCTTTGAATATCATATTGAACACATCAAAGGTGTCATCATCTTAAAGTATATAAAATGTTGCTGTTAATTCGAAGCCAGTAGTCATGAAGTAGTGTTTTTAAGTGGTATTACACAAAGTGAACAATAAATGATAAAGAGAATGTTATATTACATTTATATTCAAAGTAATATTAACAGCATTGTTTATTTTTTTCAATGTTTGTGTTTCTTTGAATATCATATTAAACACATCAAAGGTTCTTAAAGTATACAAATTGTTTCAATATCTTTTTAAAGCATTCATTTCATCATCCACACGCAATGTTTACATCATCAACGGATTATGTTGATAGAAGTCAACGTTGGCACCGACTATTATCTGAAACATAAGATGTTAAACCACTACAAAGCGATGCAGTCTGTTGGTGCACTGTGGTGATGGAAATGTGGGTCAAAGTACCCATAATTTCCCTCATATTCCATTTTCCTGGTCTGCTGTGAACCCGGCTATGCACTGGCTGGCTGACCGCCAAAGTAATGAAAACCTCCTACTGCACTGTACCATAAATCTGAAAATTTCAAAACTTCATTGTTTTGTTGGTGCATTATTTTAAGAAGTTTACTCCTTGGCTGCAATCGCGATAGCTATGAAGCGTATTCATAAAAATGCGTATTGTTTTCATTTCTTTCCTATTGATTATTTATAAAGAGGCTAAAGTTATACGAAGGTCACCAATTGTGCCAGAAGCTCGAAATTTTACACCCTGAATTACAAATCTAAGGAGCAGTACAAATTTCTTTGCAATTGATTTTCTTTATTCTTCGAACTCCTGAAAGAACATAAAATTAACACTTTTAGGCTTGCATTATGCGCTCATCACCATTGCAAAGACAGTGTTCATTATTGGTAAACTTTTCTCCCTATGAAATTAAAACACTGGCACAAGGATAACAAGTAAATTTTAAAATCTTGCTAGTTTTTTTACCTACGTGTAAAAAAGATAATTTTTTTTCTTCCTCTAACCCTTGCCCGCACGGTGCATAGAGTACTGCATTGTATCGCCGAAGTGGCATCTTGATTGGTAATTAAATAAAGGCTTTGCGATCAGCCCTACGGTTTATGTACCAGTCCAGAGTGATATAAAAAATTCAAATGAAAATTCGCCTTATTTTGATCCCCCCTAAAAATTGAACCCGGGACCTTTACCACGGTAACCAAACGCTCTATAAAGGCGGATCGATCAATAAAACGTGGTCTAATACGGACACTAAATAGAGAGTTCTTGTACCAAACAGTGGCGTGCCTAGGGTTTACCAGTAAGGCAAACCCATTATTTTTCACATTCGTGAATATATGATGTACCTTTAATTTCTTCACCTCATATCATTCCCAGTATAGTAAGCACCCAGAAAGTATTATAAATAAAAACAGTGTATTGTAATCATTGTAAAAATATGCATAAATGTAACTTTTGTAAGGTATAGCCATCACCTTTAAACAAAGAAAACGTTCACTATAATAAAATACCTTCCTCAGAGATCAACCATTACCAATAAGTACCATCACCATATAATGGCATGCATAGTGTTTAATAATCATATGAGCGCACGATAATTTAAAAACAGTCACACATTAATTATATATTTTTAATCATTTGGTCTAGATTTAGTCATTTTTATTTAGAGTTTTTAGGCAAGCTGGGCTTTTGGGCTTCTAGGGAAGTACCGCCACTGGTACCAAATATGATAACTGTATTTATGTATGTATATATTATATAACAATGTTGATTGCCCACAGCTCCATATTTCTGTTTAATTAAATGAACGTACACTTTTTCTTTCTCGCACGTTACAGCCTGATTCACCTCATCATACCGGCCCATAAATTTTCTCGCAATATTCTTCGCCTTGTCATAATGACAGATCGCTCCTGCACTCAGTCCATTTGCCCATTTAGCAAATAAACCAAATTGTGTCCAGTCGCGGTGCGCCGGTAGATTTATTTACTGACTCAAGCAGTTATTTTGGTATTCAGATTTACCGAATCGACTGTTGGAGTTTCGACAGAGTTTTGAACGATTCTTTCGCTGTAACAACAGAGCGAATGTTACTTTTAACTTACTAACGAACTGAAAAAAAAACATTTGCCGTAGTTGAAAAAATATATTATTAATTATTATATCACAGTAAATCGTTATCTATAAAAAACCATCTTGCTTCATACAACTAACACAAAATAAATAGTAATAAAAATACAAATAAATTAGTAAAACACTAAAATTTTTTTTAAAAAATTTTCTTTAACTATTAATTTATGATTTAATTTATACTTAATTACTTTAATTTAAATGAAATTAAAAGTAATTCAAAATATATTTTCATTATTATCATAGAAGGCAATATCCTATACTCAAACTAAATTAAAGTTATGAAAAATAAATTTTGTCATAAATATGTATTTTTTATTGATTTGGCATTAACTTTGTAGAACAAAAAATGATTTTAAAAAAAAATGTATATACCTATTTTTTTTTAGTTATGTAAACACGACTAGTATCGCTGACTACAAGTGAAAATAAAAACGGTTTTAATTTTCACCTGCTGATGAAACTCAAAAATGTGATCTTAAATACTTGTTAGATTTTTATATTTGCATTGAATAACGTGGTTTATGTAAATACTAAATATGTACCTAAATTAATATAGTTCCTGAACGTAACTAATAATATTATATATTATTAATGAATTTATTCGTCAATCCTCGTCTGATTTAGATTTTTTTTCTCAAATTGAATTTTGCATTTGAAAACGATTGAATTTTCTAAGGAATTTTCGGTTGAATTGTGTAGTTGTCATTGATGCTGGAGTTTGGATTGGAGAATTGTCGAATAACTGTGAGAGGAATACTTCAACTCGGTACTCTCTGAATACTCATCGATATTTTTGGTCTTCTAAGAACTAGCCAATAATCTCATTGTTCCTTTCAACCTTCATACTTCTGTGCTCCTGGCAATCCAATTAACTCCAGCCAATACGCAAATTAAATTCATTTTGATGCGTTTTAAGATTTAAGAATACAACTTTAAATTTCATAATGTATTTAGTCAATTTATCAAAAATCAGGAATAAACTTTACCTTGTTTACTGTATTTTTTTAAATATTACCTTATTTAAAATGAAATATAAATTATATTCTCTAGGCTGGACTAAACTAAAAATTACTAATCGCCTTGCCCTAATGCAGTTTTCTATATAATACATCAACACCAGTGATAATTTGACAGATGTCTTCTTTTTGGTACCTTTTAAATCTGACAGTTTTATAACAAAAGCATTTAAGACTAATAAAATGGTGTTTAATTTGGAACACGTCACGGATTACTTTATTAGATAGCGCGTCTATGTTCTCCATTGTTGATCCATAAAATGTGCTCGCATGTAGGCCAGTATATTTGTAGATAAACATCGTTAGCTTTTACGTCTTTCAAAATGGTTTCGTAATTAGATTTCGTACGTACTTTTATTTGACTAATTTTTGTTTATTTTTAATATATATTTTGAGAACGAATGTGAATTCTTTTAAATAAATAAATTATGTAAATAAATACGCAATATCTGGCAAATACGCCTATCTATGATGTGTTTTTTTCCGCCACTTTTGAGTATATTGAACCTTAAATCGTGTCCTACAGAGATCAAACCTATTTGTATTGCGAATCTATAAGACGGTCGAAAAAGTAGATTTACTTGAATGTAAGTTTTACTTGAGAGCATGGTATGTTTTTGGAAATTTCAGAATAGAAAAATTTAAGTTAACATAAAGAGAAAAACGTGACATTTTTTTTATATTTATAAAAACACATAAGTATTACTCACTTTATGCCACGCAAAAAGTAAGATGTGTTTTTAAGCATACAAAAAAATTTACGTTGCTCTTTATATGTTAGGTGACATTTCTTTTTATGAAATTTCTAGGTAATTAGCGTAATTACTATATGACATAGTCAAAACCAAATATCGATCGGTAAAAATGAAATAGAAATAAAAATATAAAGAAAGAATATTTTGTATTTTTTATGTATCGTTTTTTTATCGAAATAAAGTATATGAATACGTGAAATAATATTTTTTATGCGGTTCAAAATTTCAGGAAGAATTTGGTGCATTATATTATATTGTCGATTAATGATAATAAATCTGATAAAACATTATATAACTGACAAATAAACAGAATTTTTAAAGAAAATTAGTGGATAACAGTGAAAAAACAAATATGAACAGTTGCGAGTGAATTCATTATTGAACTGAGCCTCGGAGAAAATATTTAAAAATTAAATAAGTGTAATTTTCGGGCGCTTTGCAAATGGTTCCTAAAATTTTGATTGTGATCTGTGGTGATGATGTTTGTGAATGTTAAAAACACTGAGGATTAGTATCAGGAGATCATGGGCGCTCACGGATCGAAGGAGCGATTATATCGCTCCACTTCAGAGAAGTTTCCGGAAAAGTACCAGGAAAAGTTGCAGCCCAAGATACAGCTGCCAGGAGAAAAGAAGTACAAGAACGTTGTCAATAGAGAGAGATTCGGCAGCTTTGGCGTCAGAGGTATCCATATAAGTAAATTGCCCTTTCCTATTAATTAACCACTAACAATACTTTTTATTATATAAATATGTATATATATATATATATATATATATATATATATATATATATATATATATATATATATATATATATATATATATATATATATATATATATATATATATATATATATATATATATATATATATATATATATATATATATGTATATATATATATATATATATATATATATATATATATATATATATTTGTTTATTTCAGAATTTTTAAAATAAGTAATATCCTGTTATTAACTAGTTATACTATATACCCGGTTATAGTAATATGATTTACAATTTAGTATTATAGTATAACAATTTATTGTAATACCATATGTAGTAGATATGAAAGATTTTCATATGGTAAGACAAAAAAGTAAAACAATTTTTTTTCAAAATTACATTGTTTGTAAATTTTTATTGTAACTTTGATGAACGATGCATTAAATAAATAAAAATATATTTTTTACAGTCCGGAATTAAAACAACTTAAAAATCAGTCCCTAATATATTGTTCATTTGTTAACTTAACTTGCAGAAACATCTAGACTAAATCGTTGTGGTTTCTAGGAGCAGTATATTAGGTTTTGAATATTGAAAGCATTATATTAGCATTAAAATAACTTTCTTATAACTTCAATATGTGTCTCATATCAGTTAATATTTGCATATAAAATTAATATGGTGCATTTATAAATGGGGAAGTTTCCCTACCTCTGTTTACTTTGTATGAGATTTTTTTTTTAAATTACCAAGTGACTCTAAAATCTAGCTACGACTTATGCAACGCCGCTTATCGTGTTGCTATTTAGGCTTTAACTTTAAAAGTTGAATAGCCTATTCCTACTTGTGAGTGGGTTAACTGTTTATGTTTAAAGTTACTATAATTTCACGTAATTCATGAGCGAAAATTTAAAGCAAAAACACTCTAGAAACAATTGGCACCACGGTCATTATCATAAACAAGGGAACTTTTTATACAATTTTGTTAAATTTAAAAATAATAGAGACAGCAGTGTGTATTTGAAATACTTTTCCCCGCTGATTGAATACTTTCATTTCGTTTATCCTTAGTCTATTGAATACTTTTGTTATTATATGTAATGAAAATCAATTTCACTCCGTTAACAAACGACTGTTCTGAATTGTACATTATAGCACAAAAGTAGATTCTCCGTCGGCTTTACTTTCACTAACATTTTACTACTTTGTCATGTTGCTAGAAATCACATGGATTGATTGACGGTTATCGCGTTTATGGGACTATGATTCCCGCACTACCTAACTGCTAATTAATGTATTGAACTGATATACGGTGGAACCTCTCATAACGAGCACCTCTCGTAACGAATTATTCGCGTAACGAGAAAAAAATGGAAAAGTTGCTCCCTTAGCGAGCGATATTTCGCAAAACGAGTTACAGAGAAAGGGCTAGTCCCTTTTTCACGACATTCGCTGTGAGCCGGGATTTCCGCAGTTCGATTGTGTCATTGCCCAATTCCAGCGATAGTGGATACCAACGATATTGAACGGGATTGTATATTGACTACATTCTGAAATTTTTTTTTTTAAAGTCGGTGTTGGAGAAAATTCAACATTTGATGTGTTTTACGTACTCTTGAATTTATAAAAAAAGTATGTTAATATTAAAAAATCCCAAATTAATTTCGCAAAATAAAAGTAGGCGCAAATGTTAAATGTATACGGTGACCGTCTTGAGTTTCGTAATTAACTTACAGGAATGTTATATATATATATTTTATTGTTGTTAGATATTTGATTGTTTTTTTTTCTGAAATAATTAACGACTTTGAATGTGGCTTTACATGACATTCGAGGAAATCCTCTTATTAAGATTAAATTTTCATTTTCATACAGCAAGTTTGTAATTTACCTAAAATTTTATAAGTTAATTATTATATTTATTAAGTAAAGTACTAAACGTGGTTCTATTTTGATCGCTATGCATTTCTTGCAATTTCATTTTATCATGACACCATGTTTTTGCTACCATTTTTGGTATCAATCTGTTTTGATGCCACTATTTTTCTAGGAAACCATACACCTGTCTTCACAAGCAATTGAACCAGGTGCTTTGTTCGTGACCTGCTATAAAACAATAAAAAATATATAATATTACTCTACTTTTTTCGATATTAATTTTTTACTGTTTCGATAAAACTGTTTGCATATTTATCAGTGTCGTACTATTTTCTTTTGGTTAATTATCACTATTGCATATTAAAAATATTATTGTACTTTACTCGATAAGAAATACGATTACTTTTTGAGACATCGCTCACTCCTTTCAAGAACGTCATAAATAAAATAAAAATAGATTTTCCAGGAGAATGTTTTTAAAGTTTGAAAATATAATACAACGTATTAAAAATAAATATCAAGCCATTTTTTGATCTTTTTGCTGTACAACAGATCTTTTTAGGTAAAACCTATAGGTTTTTTCTCCATTTGAAAAATACGAATTATATAAAAAAAAATTATTAAACAATACCTTTTCTCCAAAATGCAAAAACATCACTTTCTGCCATGTAACGGGTAAACACTAAGTTAAAAATATGCCTCTTTTGCTGGGATATAGTACATTTTCTGGGCATTCCGAAAACATGCACAACTGGAACTCGATGATTTTTGATTTATTTCTTGAAAAGAGTGAGCGACATGTTTCATCAAGTCATTTTTCCAGCCATTTTTGTACCGTAACTACATGTACCTGTAGCAAAATAATTATAAAGCACAATGGCGAAGGTGCTTCAACCTTTCTGACCCCATTAAAGTACAATTACTGTGGTGTTTTGCCAAAAACGTGTATTTACTTCATGCTTGAGCGTTCGCATAATACGACCTATCGTCGTCCCCTCCTGTCAATGAGTATTGAATGCGTATCTGATATGCCATTCAATCTTGAAAACAATTTTTTTTATTTCAAATACTTTTTGACTTCTTTGACTAGCTGAAGAATATGGATAGTCATATTATTTTTTGACATCTCAACAAAGATGAAGAATAATACGCAAGTATTCATAGGTCTTATGACATAGGTCATGCCTGTATAAATCACTTTATACACGTGCAACGTTGTATGTCTGGGCATTTACGGGGCTTACGACCGTCATAGGCTGGTTTAAGTGATCAATTTACTCATGTGTAACATTCACTAATTCTACCCGTGATTGACAACCGCACTACTCAAAGTCTTGGAACTTCTAGATATATGATCCAATTTCAAAACATTATGCTTGAATAACTGGAATTTCACTAGAGAATTTCACATCTATTGGTGAGGTGAAATGAAGCTTTTTATTGAGCAGAAACACTTTCATTTGTATGTGAGGTCCGAATCCTGGATTGTAATCACATACATGAGAATCTCCGGGAATTATATCATTTTAATTTTATTATTGTAGCTTATGATTTGACCAGTTAATTTATTTACTACATTTTTAGTTTGTCCAAATACTTGTTCATAAATCTGGATTATCTCCAATTATAGGAGTTATTTTTCATATTATCTTTTGACATTGACTGTGTTGAGACACAGACAAAGAAGAATTCTTCTTCTTCTGTAAATATGCATAGTGTTATGTTTTGGGCATGATTTCTTGCTGTCGCAAAGTGTTGTATGGGTACGTACATAGGTTCATTCACCTACCAATAGGATTATCGAGTTGACAGTTTCGTTCGGATACGTGATGAAGTGTTTAGGTTACCACTACATAGTTTCTCATTGAAATCGATGAACATAGCGACAATAAAAGCCCCAACCGACAGAAGCCAATAAAATATTCTTTATGTTTTTAAAACTTCAAGAATTACATGCGCTATTCAATACAACTTCATATAAAGTCCATTCTTTTATTGCACCTTATTTTTGACGGACAGTTTGCTCGCAAGGAGTTTAATAACAAAAATATTTTAAACCATTTCTTGAATATTTTTCGCAGATACTTTGTGGCACATTTTATAAACTTTATAAAACAAACAACTTTTTTTAAACCACTTTTACGTGTACTAATAAAAAAGTGGTTAAAACAAAGTTGATTTATTTTATAAAGTTTATTTTAAATCGCCTATTTTTTTCCTTTTCAGTTGTGTATTGTATATTTTTGATCAGTCTGAACTGCTACATTTTTGTCTCATTGGTTATCACAGTCCCTAGATTATTCGTGATATAAATATTCGTTTTAGCATTAAATAAATATTATTTTGTTTTATTCTTGTTATTTTAATTAAATCTTATAACATTCTTACCCCATTTAATTTTATCTTTTATTATAGCAATTGAAAAGGCTGGAACTAAAATGATATTGAATATACACATTTTAAGTATAATATTTTTTATTTTTTAATAATATTGTCCGCCTCCGTAGTGTAATGGTCAGCACGTTCGGCTACCGTTCTAGAGGTCCCGGGTTCGATTCCCAGGGGGTCAATTTATTAAATTTTACCCTGAACTGGTACCTGAAGCGGAGGGCTGATCACCTTTCTTTCATGTGTTTACGATGAAGATAACACTGCGTTTATATGATGCAGTGCCCTATGCATCATTGGGATGCGGATAAGGGTTTGAATGAATGAAAATGAATATTTCAAGTAAATTTAAAAAAAAAGATTTTCTTATTCAGTTGTGAAAAGTTGAAAATTCTACTCTTATAATCTCATCTATTTTTTCAGTTGCAGAAGTAAAATGAAAGGTGTGCGAAATATCGACTTTTGTTTTTTTGTGATTTTAAAATCTAGGAAATCCTTTATGCATCTTTAATAATAAAATATTTTCTTCTCCAGGTAACTCAAAGAAGCGCGATGTCCGCATGTCGAGCACTCCGGTGGGGTCCGCGCCCCCGGTGCCCCCCCCAACCCAACACCAAGTTGCGGCTCCGCCCCCAGCCACCAAGCCCCACGTGTCACCGCTAGTAGGGAAACAGTGCAATGGAACAATAGGTAAGCGAATTTCCAAAATGTTCATTTCTATATCAATTAAGGCCCAATATACGTTCAATTGCAACTTAATTTTCTCTAAACCCAGGTAACATTTGACGATATTTTTTTCTTAAAACACCGTTTTTGTATCGAATAAAATCGTTTTTCTTCCAAATAAGTACATGGTTTTGAAAAGTAAATAGTTAGTGAAAGGTAAGGAGTGAAAGGTAAGGAGTAAAAAATTATTAAAAAAATATTTGTTTGCCAAATTCCGATCTAGTGTGGCTTCTCGCGCAGCCGTGACTGACTTTGTATATTTGAGAGTGCACCCTTAACGTGAAGTATGTTATTTATTAGTACAAGCGTAGTTAGATATTGCATAAAATTATCAATACGAATGTAGTATAATTATGTTTTTATAAATATTCGGGAAATTATCACATCTTCCCACAGAAATAAAATTTATTCATCTTTATAAATCTTCCTCATGCATCAAAAAATATATTTCAAAAAATAATTAATGAAGTTAATCATAATTCATATTATAATATTAAAAAAATAAAAACATTTTTGGGTGACGGCTCCGTAGTTTAATGGTCAGCACGCCGGGCTACCGTACTGGAGATCCCGGGTTCGACTCTCAGGGGGGGGGGGGGTTCAAATAAATAGAAGTGTTTTTTTTCACTATAATATTTATTCAACATTACCCTGGACTGGTCCCGAAGCGGAAAGCTGATCACCTTCCCTTCATGTGTTAAGGATCAAGATAACACTGCGTTTATATGCTGCAGTGCCCTATGCACCATCGGGTGCGTAAACGGGTTAATATGTAGTTAAACAACTTAATTTTACGGATTTTCAGAAGAAATTTCATGAGCTAGGACCTAACTAGGACCTAGCTAATTTTCTCCTAGCTGCTAGGTTATAAACTGTTTTATGGAGCCAATATACAACTTTCTTGGAAACAGTTTTTTAAAATGCTAATAAATCCTACATTACATAAAGCGTTAATCTTAATGCAACATATTATGTATTTCGGATTACAACTCACTCCTACTATAATTTGTTTCGAGTTTAAGTTAGATCCTTCGACCCACGTACATATATTATTAATAACACTCCATTTTCCGCCAAATAGGAATGGCCGCTCGCCAATTCTGGAGGATTATGTTTATGCGTGTGGATATTCAAAATCCCACGATCTTCTCAGAGTGATAGATTACATTTCTTATACGATGACTATGAAGTATAAGCCAATTTATTTTCCAGCCTTTTATAATATATTATAATATTATACTTGTTATAATAATACTCGAACTATGCTAGCGTACCATAACGCTCCAAATGCAATGGAAGCAAATGTGCCACTTAACGGCTCGCTTTTCGAATTAAGGAAGAAAAACAAACACATATAACAATAAATCTTTTTTATTTTCTTTTATTGTTATTTAAATTTTCAAAATAATATTTCACAATAGGAATTGTGGATGCATCAATTGGCTATTTTTAAAGAATATTATTGTATGTTCTGAATGGAAAAAAATGCTAGCTCAGTACAAATATCAAAATTATTGATTTAATGAATAATTTTACATAAAACCCAAAGGACATTTAAAAATGTGTATATCAAATACCATTCAAAGTTTTTTTTGTTGTTGTTCCAATAATGTATTTTTCAACTTTTTAAGCGGTTGGCTTTGGAGCAACTATCATGTAGTATACTTGTATACAGTATCTACTCAATGAATTAGGGCCACCCATTATTTTTTTGAATACTCTGAAATCTTTTGGATTATTATATTTATTTTACATAAATACTTTAAGTTTTCTATTGACATCTAATATCATGTATATTACCTTCAATAATATGTAAAATATACCTGGATTGTTTAAGCCTTTACAAAATTTCAAACCCTTTTTCTGAGAAAGGTCCCTAATTAGCACAGGTAGACAGATAGTTGAAAGTTCAAAAAAAAGTCCTATCTCATTTATTAGTGAAGTTTCTTGAGTTCTGGTTGTTGTTTTGTTCAGAGAGGTTATATAGTTATCGTATCTTGTGAAAAAAACTTAATTTTTAATTTTAGTTCATAAAGTATAAATTTTTTTTGTAAACACAAGTGTTTTTTTTGAAAAGGACAAAATGGGAAAAAGTAAAGACATTTCTGAGGAAAAAAAGTCTAGTGTTATAGTGCTACTAAAATTAGGAATACTATCTAATAGAGAAATTTCAAAAAAAGAAAACGTTTCTCGTCAAACAGTGGACAGAATTTCAAAATCAATAAAAAATCAGTCACCCGCCACCAGCAATCGGCGAAAGAACTGTCGTAGGATTAGAAAAACAACACCGAAGACTGATCGAAAAATCGTTCAAAGTGCCTTAGAAAACCGTAGTGCATCAGCAAAAACATTAAAAATAAAATTGGAAGAAGAGGGTATAAATATATCGGTATCAACACTGAGGCGACGTCTTTACGAAGTAAATCTGAAATGCAGGCGCCCTGTAAAAGCACCAAAATTGACACCACGAATGAAAGCGGATCGATTAAAATGGGCCAGGCTACATCGAAATTACTCGGTAGACGATTGGAAAAAGGTATTTATTTAAATTGAATTTTCAACATATCATTTTAGTAAATAAACTTATATATTTGAATTAAACTTAAATTTTCATTATTTTTCAGGTCATCTTTAGTAATGAGTGCCGGTTAGAAGCCGTGACAGAGAGCCGTCGATTCGTCAGGAGAACACCAATGGAACGTTACAATGAGGCCTGTGTGGTAAAAGTAATCAAACACCCCCCTGCAACAATGATATGGTCATGTATTATTAACAATTTACCTGGGCCGTTGTTTTTCGTGGAAGGAACATTGAACCAAAATTTCTATAAGCAGGTCCTCGAACGAATTTTACTGCCCTTCTACCATACACTCGACCCAACAGAAGGTCCATACATCTTCATGCAGGATGGGGCACCTTGCCACCGGGCTTAATCAATAATAAAATTTTTGTCTAACAAAAATCTGCCTTTGCTCCCCTGG